>NW_026873249.1:0-143411 GCF_032173495.1 Musca vetustissima
ACATCATTCTAGGCTTAATTAAGTACGCTGTGCCAAATTTCGTGCAAATCGAAAGATATATAGGGACTTTGGTGCACCATTTACCATAAATCGGAAGAAAATATATATGGAAGCTATATATAAATCTGAACCGATTTTTATGAAACTTAGCACACATCATTCTAGGCTTAATTAAGTACGCTGTGCCAAATTTCGTGCAAATCAAAAGATATCATCCAATTCGGATAATACATGCGACCTGTAAATCTTGTATTTCAAATATAAATTAAATAAATATCTATTTGTTGTAATTCGCGAATTTCTTCACAAACAGTTAATCACATTTGTTTTCTTTGCATACTTGACAAATCACATTGAATTACGGTTAGATTGGCGCGAAAATCAAATAAAAGCATGCATTTTTTAGTATGGTTAAGGGAATACGATTTGCGACTCTTACTCCTTCAAATTATTTTAGATGACTATTAAATATCAGTAGATTCATCTGATAAATGTTTCGACTTTAAAAATGACTAAATATATTGCACTTACAATACATAAAAATTATCAATATTAAAAAGCATGCAGTTCGCGTCTTCGTTGAAATCATGCATGCCATTTTCGTATAAACCGAATCAATTTCTTCCAATAATAATGAATTTTTCGATGCAAAAACCCTAAAAATGACTAAAAATGGCGCAACGTGCATACGATTTTTATGCGCATCCGATTTCAGAAATCTCCTATGAAAATACATAAAAGGACACCTATTTTAAAAGGATCGGTTAAGAACCGCGGATGTGCATCCACAATCGATTTTGGATAAAATACGCATATTATTCGCGTATAGATATATTTTGACCTATTTTCACACAGATTCGCGAATATGATAACACAAGAATGAATATATGAGAAATCAATTCGAAGAAAACCGCGAAAAAACTTGTCAAAATAAGTTTTTGTAGTTTTTCCTACTTTCAAGGTACCTATAGGGCTTATTAGATCGGGCACTTAAAAAAAGACTAAAATCACGCGGGGTTCCACGGAATTTGAATGAACTTTCTTTATTCACCAAATGTTCGTCTTTGGAGCCCAATTGCAAAGAAGCTACGGTGAGCACATTCATGAGATATACACTAAACGAAGCAGAATCACGTGTTCTACAATCTTATAATTAGTTTAATTCATTATCGGGATGCGCATCCTAATTGAAAGAAAATTTAAAAAACACCGAAAATCCGGCTTCAAAATGTCAGCATCCATTTTGGGTGGATGCAGTGATTATATGATATTAGTGACCGATCACATGTGCGTGCGTTGTGTAGTTTAGCCACAAATCAGGAAGGAATACAAAAAAACTCGTTGCCTATAACACATTTTCACCCATTTTTTTACATTACCACCATCACAGCTTCCACGCAACTTATTATATATTACCAATATTTTAAGATTTTGACAAGAACACTTCATTTTATAGAAATGAATTTAAATTATATGCAATGTGCTCATATTTCGCGAGTTATAACCTTGCAGACCTCAGTTTCAAGGAATTTAAAAGATTTTTGTACTTTCCCATGTATAAAATAGAAAAAAAACATTTGTTTGTTTGTATGTTACCAATAGACGCAAAAACCGCTGAACAGATGTTAATGAGATTTACACAGTATGTCATGACGTGTCCTGAAAGTAATATAGGATATATAAACTTTTAAAATTCCGCGTGGATGCAGAGTTATAGCACCAATAGTGAACACACCTCAAAATTTCTGTAGATGTAATATGCGTATATTTTTATAAAGGTAGTAGACACCGTCTTCAAAATTTGTCTGAATAACGTAGGTGTGTATTTACATCATCCATTCAAAAATCAGCGTGGTATGATTGGGGAAAATGCAGTCCCCCCCGAAAATAACATTTTTAGTTTGATTTGTCAAAAACCGCTCAACAGATTTTACTGAGAATTTTACAGCACTCCATGCTACCCGATAGAAAAATCATAGACGAAGTTATATCATCAAAAGTAATCACAAATCGAAATGACATAGGTATTCTATGTTTATATCCTAAGAGACGTTACAGATTTCACTTTAAATTGTGCTTGAGTATAACCAGCTGCTACGGTATTAGTACTGATACATTACACCTCGAAACAGTAATTGGGGCTACTATAATACATATATCAATCAATCCTATCAATAAATAGTAGCATTTAAACTAAATACAAATAGTTTTCTACGTGAACTATCCTATGTTGATCACTTTAGTAGGGGCAGCGAAGCGCCACGGGTCCAGCTAGTATGTGTATATAAGTACTAAAACGTAGGCGAGACTGGGGCACCTTCGGCACTTTTTTTAGAGCTCTATATCTCAGTACTTATTCAACATATATAACAACTTTATGGCTGATTATTGTCCTCTGACACTTAATTATAAATAATAATACCAAAAAGATGTAAAAATTTAGTATTAGTTAAAAATTTTTATAGTTTAGTAAAAAAGTCAAATTCGCCGAATGTATCCCAACCCGGGGTAGCTTCGGCATTTGATGGGGTACATTCGGCGCCATAGTCGTAGCTGGGTAATTGTCATCGCTATCAGTCTGGTTAAAATTCTGATCCTTTAAAGGATCTATTTCGTTTTAATATGCCACACAATGTTTGAATTATAGCGCTTTATTTTCTAGCGACGGCCGTTTACATCTCAAGGTCGCACACACCATCAGAAATAGGGGTTTTCTATTGCATTTTCGTAAATAGTCTTAGTCTTATATATGCAATTTCGAACCATATTAAAGGATTAGTTTTAAAGGCAAACTCAAAAACATTTTAAGGAAATAATATTGCACAATCTGTATATGACCGAATGTGCCCCACTTTAAAATGCCGAATGTACCCCGAATGTACTTTTTATAGTTTTTTTTTTCATTTTTTTCGATCAGATTTGTAAAATCATTATATTTTTAAATATTTTTATAATAATATACATCGTAGTTAACCACATTTTAATAATATTGTCTTAAAATTTTTAAAAGTTTTATCACGAAATACTTACGAAATGGAATTGAAATATTACAGAAACATCTATAAAAATACAAATGCCTATGTATCTAAATAAGCTTATTAGCTAGAAATTTCAAACTTTGTGTCAGTTATTTACGTACGGTGAGAGCTTCATATCGAAAACGCGATTGCCGAAGGTACCCCGATGCCGAAGGTGCCCCTGTCTCCCCTACTACCTCTTTTACCATTAGATTTAAACAACAAGTGAAAAAGGCGTTAAATTCGGTCGGGCCGAATTTTTGATACCCTCCACCATAGTTATACCAACTCCTTAAGAATATACAATATCTTGTTTTTGCGAAAATACGAAATCTATGAACCAGCAAACAAGTAGCTTTAGTCCTAACTATTTTCTATTCACAATTTGATACAAGAAAACTAAATTAAATGATTATAGTTTTAATTGATTACTAAATCGATGGAAATTAAGACATTCATGTCACTTTAAATCCCCAATGGAATTCAATTAGATCCAATTACAAATTAATCATTTCATTTGTTCACTCGGAACGTCACTCTCATTTTGCTGTTCCACTGACATTGATATAATTAAGCTAATACAGCGTTTAAATATATCCATGTGACATGTCATATGAAACTGCTGACGTATTCGGACGCTTACATGTGAATGTTTATCAAACCCCTGTACAATGGTTTTTGTTTTTGTTTTTTTTTTTTTTGACAAACGCAAAAATCTGCCATTACGTCAAAAGCGTTTGTATACATGCGACAGCAGCTACCGACCGTCTCGCCACAAAACACAGGCAGGACCATCCACTACTAATCAAACAAAGTGACATGTCTAATAAACCTTGAGAGTCAGAGATATTTACGATTAACATGAATGTATGCATGTATGTACGAATATATGTAATTGCATATGAGTCACTCCTTCGTTGGGTACGATTTGTTACTTATCACATGAAGAATTTATTTCAACAGCGGAGTAACCCATAGCTTTATACAAATACTGAATAGAATGCCATGAATTTAAGATGAATTTGTGTGGTTGTGCAGCGGCAATAATGTTGCATACTTGAATAGTCTTTGGCTAATAAAACACTCAAATTGTGATTAAGTTGATACCGGTGAGTTGTAGTTGTGGCTGAAACCACACAGCCTTGTGTTACCCTCCAATAGATCCACTTACATTATACTTTATGTAAGCCAAGAGGTACATATTTCTCAAGCAATGTTCATATATTCTGACATTTGCACATTTCTCCCAAAAACACAATTCACTTTGGGGTTTCGCTACCAAAGGAAGCTACCAGTCCTTGAAGAGACTACTACTTGTTCAGCACACTTATTCGTAGTGGGGTTTGCAACACAATCATACTCACACACACACACAATGAAATATTCTGCGTCACTTTGCATTTCATAGTCAGTTTTATGGCTTTTATTATTTTGTCATTTTGTTTTATGACACCAGCGCGTTGTGCTTTTATTGTCCGCATTACTTTGTGATTCTTGGCTATTCTCAGCACTCGTTAGTCATGTGGGAGTACCAATGTATAAATATTTAAAGGACGAAGGAGCCCTGTACTGGCATTACCAACGTCTTTGGTTATTGTTTGTGGAAGTGAGTGAAAAATCATCTAATATATAACAAAGACTAATACAATACAAACAAATTGATTGGATATTAATGGGTAATGTTATTGTCTCGTGATGGTGAAAGTTTGATGCACTTTTTTTGGCTACTGCTGCAAAACTAGCTGACCCGGCAATCGGTCTTGCCTCAGCAATATTTTTAATGTATAATTGTCGACATTTTAGATTTGTTTTTATACCCACATACATTTGCACATATATTGCTAATACCCCTAGGATATTTGGTATTGAAAATGTTCATAGTGGTACACTTTTTAGGGTAGCACCCAAAAAAGGTGTACTACCAAAATTCGGTGTTTTGAAGCCTTCTGGAACTTTTTTCAAAAAAATTGCTTCTAACTTTATATTTATTGAGCAGAAAATCTCCATACTTAAAATTATCTATATTTGCACAACTATCCGCGCAGCCACATTATAACGTTATCCCTTTATATTCGTCATTTAATTGTAATTTTATATTTTAAATAGTCCCCATATAATAGTACTCTACATTCTTCCATGCTTTGAGGGTTATAAAAGAACCCACATTGAACTAAATTACTTTCAATTAATTTTTAGCTACAACCTTTGATGTTATAAAAATGTGTGGGATATTCATATCACATACGTGAATCTATGCTCACAATATTTTCCAATTATATCATGAAAACTACTGGAGATCAGAAATACTAAATAGCAGCCAGTTTTGCTGGCAACTTTTCCAAAAATGTCCACCATAGGCTATTGACCTCAATAAGGACCGGATCATAATATAGGGAATATATACAAAAAAATTAGACCTATACAGACGATTTTTTTAAACAACCACAAAATACACGAAAAATAAATTCCAGGAACCTTTTTTGGGATTTTTTCTAAGAACTCAAAACCGATTAGCGTAGATTGATAACGAATGGTAGATTGGAACATAAGTCTAAAATTACGCTATTTAGTAGGCAAAATTATATGAGGATATGGGTAATTCCGGCAAAAGGTAAACTAAGGCCTTAGTATTAAAGAATGAATTTAATAAAATAAATAAATAAATAAATAATTTGTTTCTTTAATTGTACTTAAATACGTATAGTAAGAGGTCGAAAAAACAGCGATCTAATTAAGGAAATTCAAACGGACAAAATACACGAAAAATAAATTCCAGGAACTCTTTTTTGGGATTTTTTCTAAGATCTCAAAACCGATTAGCGTAGATTGATAACGAATGGTAGATTGGAACATAAGTCTAAAATTACGCTACTTAGTAGGCAAAATTATATGAGGATATGGGTAATTCCGGCAAAAGGTAAACTAAAGTCGAGGCCTTAGTATTAAAGAATGAATTTAATAAAATAAATAAATAAATAATTTGTTTCTTTAATTGTACTTAAATACGTATAGTAAGAGGTCGAAAAAACAGCGATCTAATTAAGGAAATTCAAACGGACGAACTACAATTTGCATGTCCGTCCGTCCGTCTGTTGATGTTAAATTGTAAACAAAGTACAGGTCGCATTTATAATCTGATTTGAATGAAATTTGGCACAAGTCACTTCTTTGGTCCAAGGACGAACCCTATTGAAATTGGAGAAAATCGGTTCAGATTTAGATATAGCTCCCATATATAGTTTCGCCCGATTTTAGGTAAATGGTGCACCAAAGTCCTGAAATCATTCAATTTGCACGAATTTTAGCATAGCATACTGAATTAAGTGTAGAATGACGTGTGCTAAGTTTCGTGAAAATCGGTTCAGATTTAGATATAGCTCCCATATATAGTTTTGCCCGATTTTAGGTAAATGGTGCACCAAATTCCCTGAAAATCATTCAATTTACACGAATTTTTACACAGCGTACTGAATTAACTCTAGAATGATGTGTGCTAACTTTCGTGAAAATCGGTCCAGATTTAGATATAGTTCCCATATATATATTTTCGTCCGTTTTTAGGTAAATTGAGCACCAATGTCCCTGAAAATCATTCGACGACGTCTTTTAGGATACATTTGTAGAATATACCCAAAGTGGTGAAGGGTGTCATATAGTCGGTCCAGTCCGACTTTACTACTTTCCTTACTGGTTATTAATGCAAACAGACGTAACTACACTCCTGTAGATAACTAAAGCTCACAATATTGAAGATAGAAATTCTGAACTTATATTAATATTACTTGTGGAATTTTTCACTGTAGCCCCCATATGGCGGTATCCCAAAATTCGGTATTTTAAGGTTTTTCTTCATTTTTTTAACTAATCTACTATAATTAGGTATTTTTGTTTTCCACTGGGTGGAAAATCTTCCTGCTAAAATTTTCAATATTAGTCGACTTTTTTGTGTTGCCCCACTATAACAGTACGTATTTTAACCAAATGGGCTGTAATTTTACACTTTGGATATTCATTGAGTACAATGTTTCATTACTGGCCCATGTTGCAGGAGTCGGACGGGAGCGACTATATTCTCTCCCCAGTTTGGGTACATACAATAAAGGGACTTAAGATCGTTATCATTCGTTCGTTGTCATTTTAATATGCTGCTGGAAGCTTGAAATGTAATATGTGATCAATATAGATATATGAATCTATCTCTAAAAATCCATTTAATTCAAACAGATTTCGGATCTTAGGTGTACTATTTGTATGAAATCGGTGTACTATTTGTATGAAATCGGTGTACTATTTATATGGAAGCTTGAAATATAATATGTGATCAATATAGATATATGAATCGGTCTCTTCAAATCCATTCAATTCAAACAGGTTTCGGATCTTAGGTGTACTATTGGTATGAAATCGAAGAAAAGTATTTATGAGAGTTATACAAATAAATCTAGACCAATTTGAATAAAACTTGGTGTCCTGGAGAACAGAGCGTTTTTCAAAATATCATCTCAATCGGGAAAACGTTTCTTATTTAGTGCACAATATAAATAGTAGCCATATTTAAATCTGATTATAAGTATTTTGTGCAACTTTAAGATACAAATGGCAAAACATATGTGAGATATATCTAAATCAATTTAAAAAACTCAATACTCTTCACTATAGACTCCATAAAGTACCCTGTTCTATCGCTCTCGGAGAAATATTTTATGTTTATATGGAAGCTATATCGAAATCTGAACCGATTTTTCTGAAAAATTAATTAAAGTGTAGTTACATCCGTTTGCATTTATGGTGACGATTTAAAGTTAAATATTTTCACACAATTCGCAGTTTTCCCATTATTTGCAAAGATGTCAAAAGTCATGTATATTTGAATTCGCGTGAGTGTTTATCTCAAAAGATGAAAACCGGAGGGTTTTAGTTTTGTTAAGTATTTAAGGTGAATTTTAACAAATAATTTATTTAACATTCAAAGCTTTATTTTTTCTTCGAAAGTCGAGTAAGTGACAGCGGAAGTGTCCATATACCTATCACAAACAAATTATACGGAAACACTCCTGACGTCCCATAAAGCATTAACGTAAAGATTGGACAAAATCGGTGTAGTAGTTTTTGATATTATTAGCAGAACAAAAATTAGGTATTTTGTGGATTATGAAAATCTGTCATATCGCTCCGCTGTTCGATTTTTCATACAGCCTTTTCATTAGCAAAATGTTAAACATCAGTATATGTATTATATTTTCTATCGGCATTAAGGGGAAGATATTATACTAACAATTTCTAAACCCATTATTTTTGGATCCTTTTTATTACTTTTAAGTAATAAAATAATTCAATAATTTATAAGGTGGATACATCATTACAGACATTCAATATGGAAAATTGCTGTAGGAATACCAACGTTACTTGGTAACGTGATGAACCTATATTGAAAACTTTCTTGAACGATTTTTTTTATTTACCAGGAATCCGAAATGCCAGATTACATTCCCATCAGTATTCAACCACCTTTACATTGATTTAGCTACACAATAAAACTTAATATGGATTTATGCATTTCTAATTATGTACTAAAAATGATTATAAATGATTGGTCCTAACATTGGTCAGTTTTTTCAGATCTTAGTCTGCATTTCTTTCAAACATAGATTTCAGAAGCCTTGATGCTCGGATACTACTTACTAATTTCTATATTAGATTTTTAAACCATTAACAAAAAAAAAAATAATAATAATGGATTTCTTTTTCCACAAACTAAATTTCAAACGCTCTACTAGAAAAAAACGCCCTGCAGAATAAACATCAGTAATGGAAATTGCAATGTAATTTAAGTATATATTTATTTTTTTTCTAATTTCGGAGAATATGGGTAGGAATTGTTTAGTTTTCCTTTCTGAAATCACCCAATAAATTTTCAAACTCACTTAACTTCAGCGTAATTCTACATGAAATTATGCGGTATGCTGAAATTAAACATGGCCGTCAGTTGAATTCATTCAAACATATATGACTATGTGACAGTAAATATATTGTCATGCTTGTGTTCACATGTATACAAAACACACACAGACATATGTATGGAAATATGAATCTGACCATATTTAACCAATGTAAATAACGTCAATTTTACATAGGGTACTTTGTTTTCAAATACAACTGTCTATGTATTATGAGATATGTATGCATGCACATACATACAGTGTCTTTATAAACCAAAACAACATAACAGCAGCATAAAAACAATTTGTCTTCTTTTGCATAAAATGTTGACGATGACGACAACTACGAAAACGACGACCAACATTACTTTGCTTTGCGCTTTTATTTCGGATTATTTCTTTCTTTTTCCCCGCACCAACTGATTACGTATGCAAAGAGAGTTCACTGGGAACGTTAAATTTTTTCCTACATTTTTACAAAAAAAAAGAATTAAAAAACACACAAATATACGTTGCTTGAAATCCTAATGACCAACCATGCCATCCATCCATCCAGGCCGTAAACAAAATAAAAATAAACGCGAGAAATGCCAAGCAGCGCTAACCAGCCAGCCTGTCACTGGGTACGCTGGAAAAGAAACGGCTTAAATGTGATAGCAGATAGCATAGCACAGATACCAGATTCCGAGCAAGTGGGGAGGATTGGGCCATAGCGCGGGTTATTTGACAATGGATAATGATTAACAAATGGGGAAAGAGTACACCACAATGACAACAAAATACTAAAGAAATACAAGTACACAACATAAACAAACACACACACAACGGCAATGCCAAAGAATGACAATTTTACCATCAACAACAACATATGTATGAATGTATGTGTGTATGGTCATATATCACTGCGTCAAGTGAACTAAAAGTGAATGAGTGACAGGCCGACTCTAACAATTTAACTTTAAGCTTTAACCCTTCAAATCTATTGACTGCAACAGCAACAACAATTGTTTTATTGATTTTTTATCCTCATTGGAAATCTGTTAACATGTCGAAAACAGGTCTATAAAATTCGGATATTTATTTTACTTTCTATATGAAAATTATGTTGAGTTGAACATGTTTGAAATGAAATGACAAGTGTCAGAAAGCGAATATTCCTTTAAAAAATTGACATATCCATGTGTGTTATGCTCTAGACAATGTACCTCACAGGTTATTAGCTTTCCCAGATGAAAAAATATATCTTACAATATGCGATTTGAGAGATGAGTCTGTAGGAGCATAATGTATAACAATTATGCTTATTAGGAGGTTTGTTCAAAATGTATACTGAACTGAATTTTAAATTATGAAATGTCTACCTATACGTTATGACAGTTCTAGAGATATGAAGGGGTGAACCTCGGCTTCAGCTATATTAAAAAATTGGCAATATTATCGACAGATTCTTGATCAGAATAAAATTTTATGTCGGTTTATGCATGTCCGTCTGTGTGTTGAAATCACGATAGAGCTTACACTATCTAAGATAGCACATGTATTAAAATTACTCCTAGCATATCGCCTTGAAAGTAAAAGTAAAAACTGTCGTTAGACGTAAATAATCCGAATGATTTATCGGATGGGACTACAGATATTTCCGGAAAGGATCAGTTATGAGCATGTACTTAATTCTTCCAAAAAGTACGAATCAACATTTTCTTCTGCAGTATACATCATTGCTCCTACCACATTTTGAATTTAAGTTCGTAGTTTCGAAGATCGGAGAAATTCGAAATAAGAAATTTTTGAAAGACATAATATAATCGTTGAACGAAATAGGGGAAAATGTTGAAATTTAATTTGGATTTATTCCTAATAAATAAGTAATGGATGTTAGAACAAACCTTCATTTTACCTACAGCTGTAATGTTAATCGACATATTCGGTTACATTTTTTTGGTTATTGTGATACAGTATATTTTCATCACAGAATTATAAAGGGAGGAGAAACTGAAGTGGATCTGTGGCTCTCTATGTGTATGACGTCACACATCATAATAACGATGCCGGTATCCACAGCATCAACTGAAGGACGTTTTTATACCCTTCGTCGAGTAAAGACGTATCTAAGAATCTTCATTAGCTCTTATATATAAATATATATATATATATATATATATATTTACCTAGGACATTCAACATTCTGAAAATGGGAACCCCAATTGGAAATAAAAGAAGATTACTACCCACCAATGACCCAAAATGCCTAGCGGAATGTCTTTGACTTTGACTTTTTGGCTATGCCATTTTATTTAATCATATACATCGCTTACATGTTAGGATAAATAGCTAAACCTTACATCAATCTGTAAATAAACATGCTTAATGTGTACTAGCCTACTTTAGATCTTAACATAATAGTGCAACAGCGTGCTGTGTACACAACTTCCTTACACAAAATATATATATATATATATATATATTGGATTTTGGCGAAACAACCATGCATATTTGACTTAAGGGAACCCCACCCATTCTCGATTTTAATTTTTCAAGATTTTCAATGGGCTGGTAAATCAATACCAATGCTTGTTAAGGTTTGTAACTTTGCACATATATATTTGAAGATTTAAAATATAAGAAAAATAATTTACAAACAATTTTTGTTATTGTTTTGTTGTTGTTTTTTGTAATTAAAGAAAAGTCCTTACTTTTGATGGCGGGCACTGGAACATCGGAATAGAAAGAGTACATGTCTGTCTGTCGTATGAACTAGGATTATTAACTTCGCTCTAAAATTAAAAAAATGGCGGACCTTTGAAAAAATATTTTTGGAAAATCGCCGATTTTTGACCAAAAACCGATTGGCTTTATCCTAGTTCATACGATAGCTATACACTCACAGAGAAACGTGTAAAAATTTGGAATGGATTGGTTTATTAGTTTTTGAGTTATCATGCCCGCCATTCGCAAAAGAGAAAAACGAGTTTAAAGTTTGAGAAGCCCTTTAGCCGTCACTTGATGATGACACAATACATCGGTTATATTTTCAAGAGTTCTTGAGATTTTCACTTGAAATTTTGTAGGGACATTCCTGAATTAGTGTAGATTCGAATTAAATCAAAAAAAGTTTTGACCCCGAGAATGGGGGGTCCCCTTAACCTAACTTAGAAATATCTTACAACTACCTTAAAACTATGGTATGTACAATTTTGAGGGGGAGAAGTCTTAAGCTAGGGCCACATGGAGCATCAGCGACCACCAAGCCTTGGCCTCTCCTTCCTCCGCGCAGATGCGCTTAAAGGTGGGCCCAAATGCCCTCACCTTAGCCCAAGGATTTCTAGTTGTGCTCTGGAAGGAGCGGGAACCGGACCACTACGGGCTGTTGAGGGGGCCTTCGGCGAAGGGCGCCCCGAGCAGCATCAGCGTACGATAGCCCCGTACGCAATGAAGAAAGGTACTCAGACCTCGCTGACTTTTGCCTATATACCTATCTTCCTCTGCTTTTATTGGCGAGGATAGCCATCCTTTTAGGGCAGGACAGCGAGCCGGCAGAGTGGCCTTCAGTGCCACAGTTCACGCACTTCTTCACCGCGCGTGGCTTATCCGCTTTCGGGGCTTCCTTGGCCTTCCCCGGGATCTCGCACATGTTGCTGGCATGAGGACCAGCACACTTCACACACTGCGGAGGCATTCCGCAGTTGGCAGCGATGTGACCAAAGCGCTGGCAGTTGAAACATTGGGTCACTCCTTTACGGGCATCCTTCGTACCTTCAGGCTGCTGTTGAACAGCCGCTTGATGGCGTACACGCGGAAGATGTCGGTTGATGATGCTCCGGATATGCACCGGAAATCCAAGGCCGCTGAGTTCCTTCTTCAACTCCTCCACGGAGTATTCTGCTGACACGCCATCAAGGATGACGTGTCAGCAGACGATCCTTCGGAGTGTGGGTATGGTGTTTATACCCACGTTGCTCCAGCATGGCTTTCACTTTGTCGAAAGCCTCCAAATTCCGCACCCTCACGGCGTTGACTCCCTTACGGACCATCGTAAGGGTGAACTCCCTGGAGTCGATGGTAGACCGCAGCATCGCCGTCATCTCCTTCACTCCAACGTCGTAGATGGTGATGGGTGGCACTGCCGATCTGCCCACTCTACCGCCGTTCGCCTGGCCAGATTAAAGCCCAGCCGATGTCGCACTCGCCCGTGCTGCCTTCTTCCCCAATCTTTTCACTCCAGTAGCCTTCGCCGCAGGCTTTGCCCCGGCCTTTGCTGCAGTCGATGTAGACGGGACCTTCGCTACCGCAGATGTTGAGAGACCGTCCGTCCCTTCCACCTCCATCGACGAGTCCTGGTCACAAGCTGTATATACAGCCGCCCTTCAGATTCGCCGCTTCCAACTGCGCCATTAGGCGCGCGTTGCTTTCCGTCAGGGACGCCACATTGTCCTCGAGCAAGTTGATCGTCCCATTTAGGTTCTTTACCGTGTTGACTAACCTGAAGATCTGGAAGTTGTTAGCCTCCTCACATCCGCAGGTAACGTTCCTCCTCTTGCGATTCTCGTTCAACCGCTCGTTGCTGCTTGGGTTGCCTCTCAGGTAGCTAGCCTTCCATGGCAGGTTTTCCATTTCACTTTTTATTCACTTATACACTTTTCACTTTACCGATATAGGTATATTCACGTTGACGGTCAGAACACAACTCCCTAGCGGAATGTCAAAACATGGACCTCTTTTAAACATTTTCTGCAAACATATTTTCATCCCTCACTAACCCAAAATTTTGATAATATATATGTTGGACCCCAAATTACAGACACTTCGAGAGGAAAATGTGACTAAATGCTTCAAAAACCCGGAGCATTAATATTTAAATTTATCATTAATATTGAAAGTTCTATCGTGATTTTCACAGATCGACGGACCTGGCTATTTGTTATATTTGACGTTTGGGCCGATTAAACCTCTTAGTTACAAGTATTACTTCCATTTTTATGATTATTTAACATATACCAATGACACAGTATTTTTATAGCTAATAATTTTTATAACTTACATCTGTGGAATACAATTATATATTTCTTGTAAATAATAACTACTATAAATACATGTAGCCTTGTGTGTGTGTTTCGTATGCCCACTCAGCGTGCAATGGTCGATTTTCGTATGCAAAGACTGTCGTCAGCCATGACAGAAAAATACTCGTACAAAGATCTATTTACAATCTGTTAAGAACTTTCTTTCTCTCCGTGGAGACATCCAATGTCACACTCATAGCTTCGTTTCCATTTTATGAATGTCATTACAGACATTGTTGTTGTTGCTGTTATTTGTTTGTTTATTTTTTAGTAATTGTTGGTCATGGGTACGTTGGGTTAGTTTGTGGCGGTACAAAGATCTAAGGAGTGTCTCCCACCAATCCAAATGCCTATTTGTTATTGTAGTTTTTACAGAAGTGCAGGTTTGCTGTGGTCAGTGCTTATTTTTATTTTTGTCGAACACTGGCTATTAACATTGGTCTAAAAATGAACGCCACCTCATCGCATTATTTATTGTGGTTATTTTTATTATTGAACGTCAATAACAAGTGTCTTGTCCGCATTTCGCAATGACTGATTGGTTGACAATCGGCTAAGGCTCAAAATATTTATCTATTGATGAATTCACTGGAAATCATTGACAGTTATCAAATATTCTAGCTGTTGACACCCAACACAGTCGAATGAAATAAATAACATAAATTTAGATTAGGAAGTATATAAAATTGCAGATTATCATCAAATTTTGATTATCGATTAAAAGTAATTCTGAAGATTAAATAGTAGGGGAGACTGCGCCACATTCGGCACTTTTTTTAGAGATCTATATTTCACTTATTATCGTACTTATTCAACAGATATAAAAACTTTATGGCTGGTTATTGTCCTCAGATACTTAATTATAAAAACTAATACCATAAACATATAATAAATTAGTATTAGTTAAAAATTTTTACAGTTTTGAAAAAAATCAAATTCGTCGAATGTGTCCCTACCCGGGTAGCTTCCACATTTGATGGGTACAATCGGCACCATAGTCAAGGCGTAGTAATTACCACCGTTATGATTATGGTTGAAATTCAGATCATATAAATGTTCCATTTTGTTTTAAAATGGGACTCAAAGTTTGACTTTTAAGGTTGTATTTTCTAGTTTCAATGCCACATACACACCATCAGGAATAGATGTTTTCTATCGCATTTTCGTTTTGTTTATTTTTTGTATATTTAGAAATTTGACGTTTAGGCTGAGTTTTGACTTTTAGTATATTCTGAGACTCATAGTAAAACATTATGGCGAACATTCCTGTAGAATATTATTAGCATTTTTAACCCCGTTTTGAATAAGTTTTCAATCACTTCTAGAAAAGGGGACCAAAAGACCCCTTCAATGAGTCGGTTGAGGGTTAAAGTTGTATACCAAGATATTCCTCGCTATTTTATCAGGCAGACACTATATACCTAAAATGCAAAGATTTCAAGAAATCATAATTCGAAAATTATCAAAATTCCTGAAAAAGGGGAATATCGCTCCACTTTTTAGGTTACACCCGACGGAAACTTTCAAAACGCCGATACACGTGTCTTCTTTTTCTAGCCCCTCTTTCATAATCAGTTGGAATTTCCCGGTAATTATCAAAAAAATTGAAATTTGTCGCACAGTGTTTTAATTAAATTATACAGGAAATACTTACGAAATGGAAGGGAAATGTTACTAAAACATGTGTAAAACCAGTGAGCAGAGCAGTATAGTCGGACGGGGCCGACCATACCATACCCTACACAACTACCGTGAAACTCTAATTTTCTTCCGATTTTTATTCCGCAATATTTCGTGATATTGGCACCCACTTGCCCGATCTTGGGTCTATGTCCTTCAGCAGTAAATATATACGCCATAGAATACAAAATTTGTGATTTTTCACACAAAAGTCAGGGTTCATTTGACCCGCTAAAGGAAAGGAATGCTTATTCCATGTTAAATTTCGGCCTCTGGAGCGACTAGAAAAAACCGACAAAAATTAAGTATTTTAAGTATTCTTCATTGGCCAGAAAAAATCGTACATGCAATGCTATTTCGTGAAGACTAGTCCATAACTGTGGCCTGTATCGTGTTTACAAATTATAATTGAAAGACGGTCGGACGCACATGTCTAGATCAACTCAGCTAGTCGAGATATGACGATCGGTATACTTACAGGTGGGTCTAGGACCAATATTTCGCGGCGTTGCATACACTTGGGGCTGCACAAAGCTATAATACCCTGACAACATAGTTGTATAGGGTATAAATACAAACAACAGTGCATCTAAATAAGCGTATTAGCTAGACATGTCAAACTTTGCGACAGTTATTTATTTTGATATTCGATACCTATGGATCGAAGCTAGTGATGTGCAGATAGAGGTTCATATCGAAAACGCAATTGCCGAATGTGCCCCGATGCCGAAGGTCTTCTAAATTTTATTCCGAACTTGTAGAACAAGATATGTACTTATAATTTTGGATGATGATCAAGTGTTCCAATATCGGAACCGGATCGATGGACAACGAATAAGTCGTTTTCTAATCCAGGACGATTGGACTACTTTCTCACTTAACGACACTTAGGCGACAGAACGAATATGTGCGCGAATTATTAAACTTTATAGCATTCCGCAAAGTTTTACGGCAAATATAAGAGTGTTCGTCATATACAGACCCTCACATTTCTCGAAATGTTGAAGCAATTTTACGAACTAGGAGTAGATTGCCGGAACAAGGTATTCAATTTGCCGTTAGATATTCCACTTGTTCCTGATGTGGCAGGGTGTTCCCTTTGGAAAAAAATAGCATATAAAAATTTGCAGAGGTCTTCGGAATTACACCCAGTAGAAATCATATTTCCAAATATAATTGTACCACATTTAGTATCATTTAGAACACATTACTATGAATTACCAAAACTTCCTACATAGCCCAATCCTACACCCCAATAGTGATCCAAATTTCAAGATTTCAGTTTTATCGGTTCACCCAAATCCACGTTTGATACCATTTAGTACACATCAATACAAATTTCCAAAACTTCCTTCATATCCCAATCCTACATCCCAACAGTGACACTAACTCAAAATTTCAGGATTCCAGCTCTATCAGGTCACCCAAAATATAAATTGTACCAAATGTAGTACACATGAGTTGGAATCTCCAAAACTTCCTACAGAGGTCAATTCTATATCCCAATAGTGATCTTAACTCCAAATGTCAAAATTCCAGCTCTAATGGTACACCTAAATCCAAATTTGGTACTATTTAGTACACATTGGTACGAATTTCCAAAACTTCCTCTATAACCCAATCCTAACCACAACAATAATCCTAACTCCACATTTTAGTATCCCAGCTCTATCGGTTCAACCAAAATCCAAATTATGCTAAAAATAGTTCCATTTAGTACTTTTCATATACATAAGTATAAATTTCTAAAACTACCTACATATCGCTACACTCCAAGTGTAATGATAATTCCGAATTTCAGGATTCCAGCTTCATTAATTTCTCCAAATTCAAATTTTCGTATACGTGAGTGCACGCTTTTAAAACCACCTCCTTATATCAACCTTAATTTGCATTCCAAATTTCAAGTTTTTAGCTCTATTCACATGCTACGAAATTGTACCAATTTATCATTATTTAGGCTTGATAATGATAACAGGTTGTGCAAAGTTTGGTTCTAATCGGACATCCCATTCCGTGTGATATTGGATTTATAAATATTGCAAATTGTGACCATTTGGTGGATGTACCAAAAGTACTGACTAATGGGTTCCATCTTCGGACTTGATATTGGCTTGGTAAAGACATCCCTTTCACCTAATATTGAATTTATAAATATTGAACATTTCGACCCTTTGTGAGGGAGAAGCAGTGACCATTTTGGAAATTTATTTATGTTTGGTGAAGATAAAGGTTGTGGAAAATTGGTTTGGCCGGATAGTCCGTTCGCATGTTATTATAAAATTAATTTTTATCACAATTTAGGCCATTTTGTGGGGGAAGTACCAGAAGGAGTATTACGATGTGTAGAAGGATGGAACATAACGATATATAAAATTTGGTTATTTCCTTCGAAAGTTATCGGTTCGCAAAAATGTCTAATTTCGTACGGAAGATTGAGTGATTGCGTATTCATACGGATATGGTTATTTCGAAATCGAATTTTAATTAGAAGAATTACAAGCGGTTTCTTAATATCTATACGATAAGATAAAAATATTTCATAATATTTCAAAATTATTTATTTTTTAAATTATCTGTAATAAAACATATTCTTTATAGCTTCAATTCACTGTTTTCAGCCAAGAGAGCAACATATTCGTCTTTTTTCATTGAACTAAAATAAAAACTCGATTCAAATGTAAACAAAACAATAAACAAACAAAAAAAGAATTAAAACTGAAAAAACATATACGTCTATATGTAAATGCAACTATGTAGCAGCAACTTGTGCATATACCGCTCAGAGTTGCACGGCGATGTGTCCCCCATATTAAAGAGTCTCAATTTCCCATCTCTACTACTTGCTGTCTCACCCACTATTTGTGGGAATACGATTTTTGTGAAGTTAGGCTCGATGGGTAGCGTCTGACCGCGGCTAACCCATTGAAGATATCTACACATACGTACATTTCTTTTGATAAATGAAGCTATTGTCAATAAAATACACTGGTAGGGATGGTAGTGGTGGCATTGCCTACAAAAAGTAAAATGGTAAAAATCTCAGCCACAACAATAAATAGTATTTAATTTTTTGTAGGATTTTATTATGGCAGCAAGAACAACAATTGAAGTAGTAGTAGAAGGCGAAGAAGAAAATAATTGATATTCATGTTGCACCTGTGGCCGTACACATTTCGTGGAATTTTTTCTTCTCATTTTATTTTTGTTTGTTTGTCAATACTTTTCAATATGCCGTTCCACTAGTTTAATTAGCCACCACCGCAGTGGGAGACGGCGGTGAGGGTCTGACTATGTGCGCGTGTATATCACATTGATCGATTCACTCGAAACCTATTTGCATATCTGGGTCTTGACGCTATTCACATGTTAATGTTGCCAAATTCGTACACACCCTTCTCGAGAGATCGAGGGAAGACACAGCGGCAACAATATCGAAGTAAACAATTTCTCTTTCGAGGACAACCACTGTCACACAATGAATTCCCAATAACTGAAAATTGTCAATGGCCGAAGTCGTCATCGTCGTTGTCGCCTTCATCGGAGAATTATTATTATTGCTTTTAATTGTGGAGTTGGAGATCATTTAACAGCGATAATGAATTGCATTTTTATTAGTCATTAAAAATTATGTTTAATTTCATAGCAATTCCTTGGAATTTTTATATACAATATGACAACAAACGGAAAATGATATGACACACACACAATGAATGAGTCATATCAGGAGTTCATTGTCTTGCCGCAGGATGTCCACAAAAGTGTCGGACATTGTAAGCTAATGAGTTGTAATAACTGTTATGGTGGAGGTATCGAATTTCCATAATCACAATTTTATTTGAATACAATTGTGTTTGTGGTCATAATACATTATTAAGACTGTTGTGAAGGACTTGATTGCTAAACATAACGAAGTAACTTATCAATTGAAATTCGACAGCCTGATACATAGATGGCGCTTCCATCACTAACCTTAAATAAAGGCATATATGAATGTTTCAACTATAAAATCCTCCGTTTATGAATTGTAGCAGATTGAGGAAAATAATTTTTGTTATTTTTTACACAATTTGACCCGCTAACTCACATGCTTATTTTTACGTCATATCCGTCATATAGTGTAAAATTTCCTGATGTTTGGGTCATAATTACGGTCTCTAAAGCGACATGGATAAAATATACAACAAGTAAAACTTTGATAAGTTCTTACCGAGCAGTCAATTTCTTTGAAACAAACTCCCCAAAATACCGAAAGTTGTCTGCTTCTCTATCCGATTCTAAGCACTTAAGACCAACGTAAAGTCAACTTAAGGGAACCCCCCTCATTCTCGATTTTAATTTTTCAAGATTTTCAATGGGCTGGTAAATGAATACAAATGCTTGTTAAGGTTTGTAACTTTGCACATATATAATTGAAGATTTAAAAGAGAAGAAAAATAATTTACAAAAAATTTTTGTTATTGTTTTTTGTAATTAAAGAAAAGTCCTTATTTTTGATGGCGGGCATAATAACTCCTCACTGGAACATCGGAATCCGAAAATTCCAACGGTGTTAGAAAGAGTACATGTCTGGCTCTCGGATGAACTAGGATTATTGACTTCGCTCTAAAATTAACAAAATGGTGGACCTTTGAAAAAATATTTTTGGAAAATCGCCGATTTTTTACCAAAAACCAAGTTAAAAAATAAGGAAGATCTTCACCGATTGGCTTGGTTCATACGAGAGCTATACACTCCCAGAGAAACGTTGCAAAATTTGGAACCGATTGGATTATTAGTTTTTGAGTTATCGGGCCCGCCATTTGCAAAAAATTTTTAGAGAAAAACGCGTTTAAAGTTTGAGAAGCCCTTCAGCCGTCACTTGATGCTGACACAATAAATCGGCTATATCGTCAAGAGTTCTTGAGATTTGCACTTGAAATTTTGTAGAGACATTCTTTAATCAGTGTAGATTCGAATTATATCAACAAAAATTTTGACCCCGAGAATGGGGGGGTCCCCCTAAGTGGAAAATTTAGATATAAGGTTCCAAAAACTGAAAATCGGTTCGACTATATTTAAAGATGGCTTTAACTATAGACGTTCCGATTCTCAGTATCACCTATAGTTCACCTTCGAACTTAATATGTTAACAAACAGAACCAAATCGAATACTAAAGTCTTTATAAACGACAGAAGGATTTTCATCATACAAAACAATGGTGACTTCAAACTTAACTTAGCAACTCGTAATGGAAAATTGCTTCTTAAAAAGAAAATATGTGGGAAATTTTATGTCTTGTGCGAATTTGTCAAAAACACAAATTTGTTGTGAGAAAATCGTAAGTTTTCCTGGCAAAAGCATTCCATACAAAAAAAGTATATTTGAAGCGGCATCATCTTGTCTATGCCCAACTAGACCTTGGAGACCTGTGTCATATATATTCTCTCTCTCTCCTACAAAAAAGTCACTTGCACAGCATATGCGGCTAAGATTTTATCATGAAAGGAACTAAAGTGTATGAAGATTTTTATACTTTTTCATATATCATCTTTTTTGTCATTTCATACAAATATGAATATGATACTTTTGAGAGCGAAGAAAAAAATTTTAAAAGCCACTGTATAAAGAACAACAGCAAAAAATTACTTGCACTGAGTTATGATGGCACGATTTTGATGAGGATGAAGTTGTCGCTTTGCAACTCTGAACAAAGTTAAAATTTGCAAAGGATACCGCCTCTGTAGCTCCAATGTGCAGAGATAATAATTTTGCGACAAGGAAATGATGTCATAAGTTTAAGGTAGAAACGACTAAAAAAATGAAAAGCATATTAAGATTTTTATTAGTTAGCGAATAAAAGAAACTTCAGAACTTCATTGGCGGCTCATTTGATAGGTGCAGTGAAATAATAATAAACTTTATAATTTTTAAATACATATAAAAGTAAGTTCTAGTGCCAATGCAAAATAATTGTTTCTGTTCGCAAGTAAATCAAAATAATATGTTTGTGTCGGTGAAAAGAAAACCACAAATTTATATTTTCAGGCTGAAATGCTCTATATGAACTTGAAGGCATCATTGAATTCACAAAAGAATCGGAAGGGCAGATTTGCTTCCCCAAAAGCTCATATAAATTGGAATCCGACTCAGTGGATAAATATCTTGACAATAACATACAAACATATACCGAAAACATGTCAGATTGGGTTTGAGTGTCAAAAATCACAATCATCAGATCTTCACCCTATAGAAAACTCTTTAGGGTATCATGGATAGCAAAATCAAAAGAGTTTCAAATACATTTTGGGTTTATATTTTTGTGTTTTGATTTATGAATAAATTACTTATTTATTTTTGAAAAAACCTTCACTATAACTTTATTACAAAAATGTTAAAGGTCGTTTATTCAGTTTGCAATTTCAGTTGCTTTAGTTTTGGCCACCAGTGTATATGTGATAGATTTATGTCATTCTAAACGTGTCTGCTAATGAACAAATTATTAATATTTTTGCAGAAAAACTCAGGTTTGCTACCCAATTAGAACATCAGATACATAAAGTCAGCCAGCGCACAATCCAAAAAAATTCGAATAATGTGGTACATTGTTATAGGACGACTACCCTAAAACTAGTCCAATATTGATTATTTATGGTAGGGAGATTTTCTATACAAAATGAAACCCAAATTACCTCCACTTTGATGAAAAATGATCCCAACATCTCCAAACTAACCAAAGTGAAGGAGGCGTGGCCGCCCATTAATCCATTTTCTAACATTAGAACTCTACACTCCAAATTTGTGAAGATAGTATGTCGGGAAATATTTCATGCCATTAAAATAGCGACTTTATTTCACGAAATAAAATACAGGTTTATATAACGTTTATCACAGAGTTGACATGAACATGATGATTTGAGTTTGGAATAAATGTTACGATATTATACCCTTCACCACTCTGTGGTACAGGGTATTATGTCTTTGTGCATATGTTTGTAACAGGCAAAAGGAAACGAGATAGACACATGGTTCCTTTTGAGAATATGCATAGAATCACTTTCTGAGTCGATTTATGAATGTCCGTCTGTCGATGTAAAATTTTAAACAAAGTACAGGTCGCATTTATAATCCGAATTGGATGAAATTTAGCACAGGTCACTTATTTGGCCCAAGGACGAACCCTATTGAAATTGGGAAAAATCGGTTCAGATTTAGATATAGCTCCCATATATATATTTAACCGATTTAATGTAAACGGTCCCTATATATCTTTCGATTTGCACAAAATTTGGTACAGCCTAATCATTTAGGTGTAGAATAATGTCTGCCAAGTTTCATACAAATCGGTTCAGATTTAGATATAGCTCCCATATATATATTTCACCGATTTAATGTAAACGGTCCCTATATATCTTTCGATTTGCACGAAATTTGGTACAGCCTAATCGTTTAGGTCTAGAATGATGTCTGCCAAGTTTCGTAAAAATCGGTCCAGATTTAGATATAGCTCCCATATATAGTTTCGTCCGATTTCATGTAAATGGTGCACCAAAGTCCCTATATATCTTTCGATTTGCACGAAATTTGGCACAACGTACTGAATTCAGCCTAGAGTGATGTCTGCCAAGTGATGTCTGCCCATATATAGTTTCGTCCGATTTCATGTAAATGGTGCCCCAAAGTCCCCATATATGTCTTTCGATTTGCACGAAATTTGGCATAACGTACTGAAATGATCCTAGAATGATGTCTGCCCAGTTTCGAGAAAATCGGTCCAGATTAAGATATAGCTCCCATATACAGTTTCGTCCGATTTCATGTAAATGGTGCCCCTAAGTCCCTATATATCTTTCGATTTGCATGAAATTTGGTACAGCCTAATCATTTAGGTCTAAAATGATGTCTGCCAAGTTTCGAGAAAATCGGTTCAGATTTAGATATAGCTCCCATATATAGGTTCGTCCGATTTAAGGTAAATTGGGCAACAAAGTCTCTCTACATCCTTCGATTTGCATGAAATTTGACATAGAGTACTGAATTAGGTGCAGAACGATGTGTGCCAAGTTTTGAGAAACTCGGTTCAGATTTAGATAGAGCTCCCATATATATTCGTCCGATGTAAGGTAAATGGGGCTCCAAAGACCCTCTATATCTTTCGATTTGCATGACATAGCGTACTGAATTAAGTCTAGAACGATGCGTGTTAAATTTCATGCAAATCGGTTCAGATTTAAATATAGCTCCCATATATATATATCATTCTTTATCAAAGTCCCTAAAATTTGGAAAGTTTTGGTGAAATCGGCTCAAATTTGGATAGAGCTACCATATATATTATCTCCCGATTTTTAGTAAATGATGCACCAAGATCTTCAAATGTTTCTGATATGCACAAAACATACTGAAATTAGTATTATATGGGACAAGTTCCGATGAAACCGGTTTAGATTTTGTATAGCTTTTATGTATATTTCCGTCCGATTTTAAATAAAGTAATTTAGTATATGTTGCACAAATTTAGTATAGAATGCAGAATGACATGTTTATGGATCCAATTTCACTTTACTGGTCCTTCAAAAATGCGACAACTCTTAGGATTCATCGGTTGAATATACCCATATAGTCGGCCCCGTCCGACTTTACTACTTTCCTTACTGGTTGGATTTATAAATATTGAAATGTTTGACCGTTTGTGGGGTATGAACCCAAAGAAGTGGACCAATGGGTCCTATCGAATATGATATAGGTTTGGTAATGATAATAGGTTGTACACGTATAGACCGTTCGCATGGTATTATAAAAATAATTTTCAGCCTCATTTTGACCATTTTGTCAGAATGGTACCAGAAGTAGTGGAAGAAGTTTACGGTGTGCAAAGATTAGATGAAATCGGTTACTCCCTTCGAGAGTAATTTTGCGTACCAGCCGGCCTGACGGACATTTGTATTTCGACTCCAAATCTGTGGGATCTAATAAAGTGGATATACCCTTATTAGCCATAAAGCTTAGGGTATTAATTATTTGACAAATTCCCAATTTAAAAAAAAATAATTTTGGTTTTCTGTTTGATTCGAACCAACACTAATTCAAAATGTCCCTTAAATTTCCAAGTGAAAAACTCTTGAAGATATATCCGATTTATTGTGCCAGCATCAAGCGACGGCAGAAGTGAATTTCAAACTTAAAACGCGTTTTTTTCGAAAAGTGTTTCCACAAATGACCGTCATTTTGTTATGTACTCTGTCGAATACCGTTGGAATTTATGGAATCGGATGTTCCAGTAATCAGAAATTATATATTTTATGTTTAATAAAATTTAAGAAAAGCGTATAAAAATGCTCCTGAACCTAATTTATCCACCATAAAGCCTTTTGGGATTTTTCAGAATTTATTTATATATAGACAGTTAGCCACGATTCCCCCATGGGGTATAATCAAACTAAGGGAACGACTTTGACTGCTTAAGGCGATGCACGTTTCATTTCGATGAATTAAAGACGTCATTCATAGAAAAAATAAACTGATATTTATAAAATATTTCCCATTTCAATGAAATGAAGTCATCATCCACAAATATAATGAAATAGTTTAATAAAAACAAATCACCCAGTCGGCGACAATGGCAAAACATGGCCTACCCCTTTTTTTGTAGTTGATGAATGAATGAATTTCAAAACATTGCTGCTGGCACCAGTAATGCTGACCAATGCGATGATGATTAAATCCTTAGGGCATGCTGTGGGTGAGTGTGTGTGGGCAGCAATATAAGGCTATACTAGTTAATAAGATTTACATCAAGCTAAGGCTGTCCTCTTAGTAAGTGGACAACACTAAGCATTAGTGGTGCGTTTTGGTCAGTCGGAAAATATAATCTCTAAACGCGTGTCAGTTTCTAATGAAGGACTTTATATGATTGGCATGTTCAGTAAGCCTTTAACTTGTGCCACATTAAAGCGAAAGACTTCGACTTGAATTTTTTTATGTAAATGGCCATCCACGACACTTAAACTAGATTTCTATCTGAATTGAAATGACTCTTATTTCTCTTTCCCCAAAACCATGACCATTAAATTAAGTTTCCATATGTTCCTTATATACATAAATTTTTTCTAAAATAAAACGAAACCGAACACCAAATGCAAATTAAAATGTTCAATTAAATGCTAACAAAACGTTTAAAAACTAACTGCTAAAACAACAATAAGTAAACAAAAAACGCTTTTGAAGCATCTTTTTAATTTAACTTTTGACACTTTTTAAGATTAGATCCTTATCTATTCATTGTCGTATCCTGTGGCTAAGTAATTCCACACCTCTCCGTTAATGTTCATCACTTGAGTCAATTACACGCATTTGTAACTGATAGCGAACAATTAAAAGTCTGTCTGCTGATGTCGTTGTACGAAGTACCTCGCCTGTCTCCCTTGGCTACCTTTAATGGCTGTGAACATTTTTTCTCTGCTTTTTTTGGTGAAAAAACACCACCAAAACTTACAAGATTTCAACATTAAAAATGCTAATTAGGCATTCGCCAGCACTTCGAAATTTGTTACCGGGTATAGCTCCAATTAAATGTTAACAGTGCCCTTTGTAATAAGAAGTATGGCAAAGTTTGGTCTGGTCCTCGTCCTAGATGCGTAATTGGGACCTATTGCAATGTTGCTTTAATGAAATTGAATTCAGCTGATATTCACACTTCGATATTTTTTAAAGTATGCTGGTTCTGTAGTTACGTAGTTCGCTACAAAAGTTTTAATATCGGTAAGTAAAGCTGTATAATCGGGGAGGATATGAAGCAGACAAAGCTCGCCGAATCGGTACAAATGGATTGGTACGTGTCAATGCCTGGAGGTCTAAAACTTTGTGATCTGGACGTTGTGCAGCTCAATAAATTAATTAAAGATTGTACTCACCAAAATTAAAAAAGGACATTTCGACAAGACCGAACTTTTTATACCTCCAATTAAAAATTCTAAAACAAGTCGGGAAATTTATATGTGTACTATGTCATTGTAAATAGTCTGCCAATATTTTTTATTTGGGTTTCTATACGCTCCACCATAGTATGGAAGGTATATTTTGTTTTTATATATTCTTGATCAGCGTAAAATTCTATGACGAAATAGCCATGTACGTCTGTCCGTTGTAATCACTCTAGCGTCTAAACCAGGGACGTACGCAGGGGGGCGGCCCGGGTGGCCCGGGCCCCCCCGTAATGAATTTTTTTCACAGTAAATTTATGTTTGCAACAGCGAATTTTTTCATTTTGTACTACCGCGTTTTGAGTTTGGTTCTAAGATTCATGCGGAGGATAGCGAGATAAAACATTAGAACGTAAGGTTCGATAATGTACTATAACCCGCATGTAAGCCTAGTTCCTGTGTTGGAGGTACCAGAAGGAGTGGACCGATATTCCCCATCTTCGCACTTGAACTAAGTTTAGAAGAAATAATAAGATGGGCAAAATTTGGATGAAATTAAAATTTTCTGAAACGGATTTGGTCCAAAGAAACATGGGGTCTAGAACCAATATTTCGATGATGCACATTTTCATCGTGTCAAAGTGTATACACCCTCATTAACCATAAGGCTGAGGGTATAATAATCCATTAAACATTTCTGAAATTTGTATTATGGTTACCAAATGGGTTTGTAGAAATGTCGGTATATGTCCACTTTTTGGTATTTTCCCTACATTTTCATTTCAAGTACCTGTCAGTATGTCTATGGTGGAGGGTATCCAAAGTTCGGCCCGGCCGAATTTAAGGCTTTTTCACTTGTTTTATTTACCAGGAATCCGGAATACCAAATCTCCGCCACTTCAGAGTACCGAATATGCGACGTGCCCCTTTTATGTCAAAATACATACATCGTAATTTTTCGGTAAACTAAATTTTCAAATTATAACCATTTTGGTCTTAAAATGCTTCTAAAACATTAAAATAATAAAATTTTTGCATATATGTATGTTAGCCTTCAAACCCCTTCACTGTGAAATTACAGTTACTTTGGCGGAAAAACGATGCTACAACAATTAGATACTGAAAATTTGGTGTCACCGGAGCTATACCAAGACGGGGGCCGGTGTAAATATTTATTGCGAAGATTTGACACCTCATGAGAATCCAAAATATCAAATTACAGTCAATTCGTTTGAAAAACGTGCCCTAAGTCCCCAAAACACACAATAATGCGGGGCTACCCTGAAACATGGATCAATATTCGTAGTGAAATTATCTATACAATGAGAATTCAAAATATCAAATTGTAGCCAATTCGGTTGAACAACAAGGCCCAAAAAATATCGAATATTTGGTGTCCCGTATACGGGTGCTAACCCAAAATTGGATCGGTAAGTCCAATTTTCAATGCCAATCATCTTTGGAGTAGTAGCAATTTATGTGCAAAATTTTGTGATTTCAGCAGACGGAATTCGAGGTGTTGCAAACGGAACTACAAATTAAATATGCACTCCACCTTGTGCTAGAGGTTATAAAAATAACTTCCTTGGTTTGTGAGCCCACTTAGTCACAATATCGAGAAAATTACTCTTCAAAGTCATTTGTGTACCCTGAACCTTATGGCTAATGAGGGTATATACACTTTGATACGTCAAAAGTGTGCTTTATCGAAATATTGGTTATAGACCCCTATGTTTCTTTGGACCAAATACGTTCCATACAATTTGGAGTTGATTTACAAATTTCACCCGAACAAATTTCGTGGTAATATTTCTTCTAAACATAGTTCATGTTCAAATATGAGGAATATCGGTCCACTCCTTCTGGTATCTCCCCTAAAAATGGTGAACAATTTCAATATTTATAAATCCAAAATTAGGCGAATGGAATGCCCGATTTGAATCAAACTGCACAACCTATTATTTTTACAAAGCCTAAATCAGAATTGAAGATGAAACACATTAGTATAATTCTTCTGGTACCTCCACCACAAATTATCAACATTTTCAATATTTATAAATCCAAAATCAGACGAATCGATATAGAAAGAGAGACTGACTGACACTTTTTTACTTATTATGTCGTCAATGATTTGCAGCGGTCCAATTTTCCACGATATTAAAATCCGACTATCATCACTTAGAATTTGTTTACAATCTCTGACTAATGCTTGAGTTCGTTTTTGTACCCTTATTCCGGTGGGCTTTCAGTTATGAGGAACCATTTCAAAGATTCAGCCGACAAACCTATTTTAAACGAATAGTGAGTGTTCATTAACCATACATAAAATTGTCAAATCTCAACTCCGATACCCTCTTGCGGTATCAATTTAGGTATTTTGATATTTGGGATATTCCATTTTTGTAGCGGCAATTTTTTAATATAGCTGAAGCCGAGGTTCAACCTTTTATAACTAGGAAATTATAAAAGTATATAAGAAAATTTGAATAGTTTTGGATTTATAGATATGTCGTGGAAATCTTTTCATGATATTGACCACTAAAATCTACTTTCGTGGAAGCTGTGTCTACAAAAATGGGTAAAACAGGGTGATCCCCCAGTTCTATTTGTGTTTTTTCTCAAAGTTACTTCTTTAATGTTAAAAACAATCGATGAAAATTTGCGAAAAAAAATTGATAGGCAGTATGATGGATAGAATTTTTGAACATATTTAAAATGAGGGAGGTGCTACCCATTATGGATTAAAATTATTTTATTTTATTTTATTTAAGTTTTAAAAAATAATTTTTGTAAATTTGTAAAAGTGCGTCTATAGTTATGCCAATAAGTTCGAAAGTGCAAAATTAGGCGAAACCATAAAGAGTAAATGAATTATTTTTGTTGAATAATATGTGGTTTTGGTCATTTTATTGTGAACAATAGCTTAATGGGTTCATTTTATTTCTCAAATAACATACCAATTGAATTAAAGGTGCGCATATAGTTATGACACGCAGTGTATAATAAACAGCGCAATTTAAAGATATTTTTATTATCCCCAACATTAAAACCTCCATAACTTTTGCGCACACCTACCAAAAATTTGATAGCGAACGGATTCGGAGTCAGGATATTTTTCTCTATATATGTAGCCAAAATCATTGAAAATTAAATATTCAAAATTTGGCAATATTAATTAATAGATATATATTAAGTTCTAGCCCCATTTTTTATTTCAATATTGTTTCCAGTGTTCATCGTATTTTCCAGTGTACATAGTATGCTACAGCCAAAATATTTCACATTCATCCCACCGACATTTCCTGACGAATTGCGCATCTCGTTTAACAACCCACGTAATTTCGCAGACAAAAAAGTTTTTCTATTATAAAACAGATGTGCCGCCACTTTATGTTTGGACTAACTAAAAGCCATGTCAAAAACGTTAACAAATCCGCCTTTAGACACATTCGGCTTACCGGTAACACCAACCAACTACACCAATACACTGTGATTGCGGCAGTGCAAATGGAAGAGACACCAACCAGTGGTATTTAGGTATGACAATCAAGATGGTATTACAAGACACTAGGTGGAAAAAAGTTTTTGAAAATCAATTCCAGAGATTAGAATCCGATGATATACTTTTAAAATATGGAATTAAAAATTTGAGGAAAGAAATACACACTCCTACTACTTATGATTTGAAACCCGAACATTATTGGCAACATTTAAGATTAATCCCATTTACAAAACTTTAACCCAAAACGAAATCCCTGTACGGCGTTTTGAAAAATACCAGCCTCTACGATGAGACCATCGGTCAACCATACAAACTTGCCGAGTTCATAACAAGTAAAACAATCCACAGTAATTTGCATATAAAAACAACCTGGGGCGGACCTGAAAATCATAACAATGGACAGACACAGAAACTCCATATTACCCAAATGCAGAAGAGGAAAAAACGTGCAGAAGCGTGCGTGTGTATGTCCAAAAATAAAGTAGAGCAGCAGCAAGACAAGAGCATCAACAATTTACATGCGGCATACTTAGCTTTGGAACTTCCAGCACACAAACTTTTGATTGCTACTTTGCATTAAGTTGGCCAGCAAAGTCAGCGTCAACGGTACATGCTACTCGCATTATTAACGCGGCAGCCAAAGACAGGGCAGCAACAATTTTATTTTCTGTTTTTGTTTCTCAGTGAGGTGGAAAAAAATAGACGTTGCAAAAACAAATAACATACCCCTTAGGGGGTTTCAAACATTAACCGGCAATTAGGCGAAGTGTAAACGAGCTTTAAAGCGTCATTGATTTGGGGGTATTCCAACTCCAACTAAACTTGGCGATTTTTTTTATTTTTTGTTGAATCCAAAGAACAGCACTCATCTCATGGTGTCGTTGCATTAAGAATGGATGTGTTCTTGGTTTTAAAAGTGTTATATGTGGCAGACTGCATGACGCTGGTGCCGGTACCCACATGGTTTTTTGCTGTTGTGATGCATGTTGCGTGTTTCTTCTGTACATTTGTTGCTACTGATGCTACTACTACATGTCTGGTTAGTTATGAAAAACTCGTATCATTGCAAATCATGTTCGGTTTTATACATTTGCTCCGCAGTTCTATTTTTGACTATAGGCAGAGTTGCAACGGCCCACTTGTCATTGTTTAAAAGCTGTTAATGGATTTTGTCTATTTCTGTAAACAAGAATTTCCCAATATGTACCCTACAGCAGGCTATAAAAGTAGAACTACAAATTAGATAATTTGTCTCAGTTGTCGTCATTCATCTAACAATAACACTGTGATACAAAACAAAACAAAAATTTTTTCAGGGGTTTTAATGTACCAATTCCGTTTAGTTGGAGTCCCTGGACTACGAATATACCTTTGGTTTTTCTGGGTCACTTCGAAAATTAGTTTTATAACGGTAAATGTAGAGAAAAACGTGGTTTCATAGATTTTCAACTTGAAATGCGTATAACTTATTTTCTTTCTAACGGATTTATATTAATCTTTTTTTCGTTGAAAGAGTAGAATTTTTTCTTTCAAACAAGGTATATACTTGGTAAATCGGTTGAGCCTTGGCTGAGTTACAGTGGTTGAAATGTGAAAAAATACGCATAAAATGACAAAATTTATTTTTCTTCGGATTGTACGAAGAAATTATGACATCAAGCCGTATAAGTTTTATTATATTACGGGGAAGACAATTAAATAAGCTTTCGAAAATGAGAAAAATCAAAAAAATCGGTTAAAAAATGGACGACTTATACACATTTTTGTATTGATTCTATGCATATTCTCTAAAGGAACTATGGGAAAGAAAATAAGTTATACGCATTTCAAGGTGAAAATCTATGAAACCACGTTTTTCTCTACATTTACCGTTATAAAACTAATTTTCGAAGTGACCCAGAAAAACCAAAGGTATATTCGTGGTCCAGGGTCTCCAACTAAACAGAATTGGTACATTAGAACCCCTGAAAAAAATTCGTGTCGCACAGTGTAATTGTTAACATACGGACTGGTAGTGGCCTGAGAGTCGTTGGACTTTGAAAAGCTTAAGTGTTCTTTATTATATTATTAGATCATTGTTATTTTAAAACAGGTAAAATCGATGTTAAGTTCTGCCGGGCCAAAGTTCTTATTCCTTAAATCGGTCGAGATCTTCACCATAAAAATGTAAATTTTAGTTAGTAGTTGCTTATATCGACGCCTCCGAAGAATAGTATGCTAAGTTAGAAAAGTGAGTTTTTCAGTAGAAGCTTTCAAAGTATGGAAGTTTCTTTAATCGTATGTGCCATGCTAAGTACATCAGTGAATTTAAATTAAGGACCGTAGTATCTAAAAACGTAAAGAACTTTAAAATATGCTAAGTCGACTTAGCATACTATGGTTCGGAGGCGTCGATATGCTCTAAGAAAATAACAAATTATAAACAATAAGGATTGAAATCTGGGTTAGGAACTTCAATATTGTGAAAATTAGTCGATGTCTTTGTATGGTGGAAGATGATTTTTATTCGCCACGAACCCTGAATGTCAAATTACAGATACTTCGATCGGGACATGCGGTTAAAAACTTCAAAATTACGAAAATGGGGATGGACTTTTATACGGGAGCTATTAAAAACATGAATTTGCACAGAAAATGTTCTGCATAAATGTTTTTCACTCTCAATGAACCCGGAATGTCACTTCTGTTGTAAAATACACCTAGAAATTGTAAATGCAGAAAATGGAGTGGAAGTTAATATGGGGGCTATATCAAAATATGGACACACATTTAAAATTTTCTACACATATATATTTATACTCAAAGAACCAGTAACGTCAAATTATAGTCAATTCAGCTGGCTAGCTACTGCAGTAAACCTTAAAGTACAAAAATGGAAAGGTATCGATATATGGGGACCCCAATCGGCATAACAAATATTTATTGTAGGAGATACTAACACTACCAAAACATCATGGGGTTTTATTCAGCAAAATCTGGGAAATTGTATAAATGGAATGATAAAAGGGACAACCTTCCGCCAAAACTGATAGCCTAGAAAACCAGTATGGTCGAACATGGACGATCATGTGATGCCAAGCACATTAAAACTGAACTGTATACTGTATAATTTGTTCTACCATAATTTCCAATTCCACTCCTATTCCTTCATTTAATATCATGTTTATTATCGTTTTGTATTTTTGTTACTCAGAAGTAGGAATTTCCAGTTCTATCTGTTCACCAAAGTTTAGTACAATTTCTTACTTTTCTTAGACGAAAATTCGATTTTCCAAAACTTCCTCAATTCTACACTCCAACAGTAGGTAAGGTTGAAAAGAGAGGTGGATGATGCCACCACATGCCCAACATAAGAAGGACATACACATATGTCATTTGAGACCTGTTGTGCGCGCTAGAAATGCGGAGAAAGTCAAGGATTAGTGAATGTTTATATAAAAAATAAACATTTGGGTTTGATCCCCCTATGAATCTAGGAATTCCGTGTTTTTTGCGAACTTCTTCAATCTTCTCCACTCAAACCCCGTCAGATCGTATAGTCCGGCATGTATGCTGGGCAATGACACAGGAAATGTTCCAGCGTTTCACTGTCTTCCCCACACGCTCTGTACATGCTGCTACCTTTACATCCAATCTTGAGTAGATGTGCCTTCAGGCTAAGATGTCCCGTCAGAATACCCGTCAGTCGGTTTTTTTACTTTTTGTTTAGCGTTAGGATTTGCTTAGTTTTGTCTTCACTTGGGTCGCCCCATATGATTTTGGTGATTTTTCTGTCCCCTCATTATCCCAAAGGGTTTTTGGGCCTCATTCGCACTCCTGGCTAGTTGATTTGATATATCGTTGCCTATGATTCCTTAGTGACCCGGTACCAGGATTCCATCTCTATACGCTCAATTAAATTCAAATACTAACAAACTTAGTACCATTTAATACTTTTCATACACATATCGTTAGCTAAAATGCAAAAAGGCGTAACTAACAAAAAATTGAAAATTGACTTTGTCAACACATGTAGTTTATTGACATTCACAATATTCATTCAAAAAGTCAATTTTCAATTTTTTGTTAGTTACGCCTATTTGAATTTTAGCTAACGATATGTATGAATTAATATAGTACGTAATACTTACAACAAATATAACCGCCAATTCATTGCTAAATTTCTGCGAATTCACAGGACAGGAGATTCTCTCCAAGTTAAACTAGATTTGCGAATTATTTGATTCATAATTCCTCACATTAATTATTGCAAAAATTATTGTTTAATTTCCGTTATTGCAAAATATAAGATTCATTGACCGATATATACCCGCATATTTATTAGTCCAATCAGATTTTCTCAAAAAAAAATCAATTTGTTCGATATGCTTTTTATTTTTGAATAACAATTCGAAATTAAATTTAATCGAACAAATAAATTGACATTTAAAGCATTCCCTTATTCCAAGGTAGATATATAAGGTAGCCGCATCGCCGAATTGGGAACATGATAAGTCAAATTTGTTTACAAGGCGAATAGTAATATTTTCGCCGTGACATACAAAACTCGAAGCAAATTAAATCCACCAATCAGAATTAGGCATTTTGAAATATCAAAAATATTTGTTTACTTTTTAATATTTTTTTAAAATTGTAAATGTGTCTGTATATATCTGATTTATTAATTAAAAAATACCAAAACAGTGCCTATACCAAACGATTTTTCTTTAGAATTTCTTTTCTTTCTTTTAAACTAAGGTCTTGATGAGTGCAGTTTTGTAGAAGATACAACAAAACGAATTACGATATTTGGTCACTCAGTGTCAAAATGTAGAAAAGTAATCAAACACTTTAAGACGCTGGTAAAGATATAACTTAAGAGGTTCCGATATCCCTAAGTGCGACATTTTCCAAGAACTTTTCTACCAACTGGGTTCCCCAACAATTAAAGCATTTGAGTTTCTGCAACTGGAAGGATCATTATACAGGTCATTTATGATCCGAATTGGAAGAAATTTGATACAGCTCATATATTTGGTCCAAGGACGGGCCTTATTGAAATGGTTGAATGGAGGTTTAGATTTAGATATAGCCCCTATATATAGTTTCTTCCTACTTTATTAATATTCCACCAAAATCCCAATGTTTGTCTGACTGAGACGAAATTTTGTTCAGCGGACCAAATTGAGCCTGGCTCATAGAAAACGTTACTTTGCTCATAACATCTTTCTTTCTGCAAATGACATAACTTCTAGTAGAATGGGACATATTGGTCTACATTTTAGAAAAGTCAACGGAAGTAACTGTAATTTGCATTTTAATATTATAATAAATCGAACATTTTCCGCTTCGGCTAATCAAATGTCCCTCCATATCTTTGTTTAAATTTCTTCTAATCCTTGGAGGCATTATTTGTACTTTTATTTGTTGCTATAAACACTGAAATAAGATGTAGTGCCACGAAATATTACCTTGAGTTGCCGAATCTATCTAGCTATATTTTCCCGTCAGTCTGTACTATTTTCTAGTGGCTTTGAAAGTCACCATTATGAACCGAACTCCACAACATTTTTATATTTGGAAGGACCAGAAGCATCACAGTGTCTACCCGTTCGACTATACTGATTTTTTAACTATTTTATAAAATTTATTTAGCAATTTTTTTATTGTTTTTCATTTGAAATTTAGTTTATTTTTATCTACGGCGAATTAAAATAACAAAATTCTATTTGACATATAATATTACCATCAGCTGCCTGGATACGGTTACCTTATTAATCTACCTTGCCTTAGGGTCGTACCTAAATTCATGCGTATGCGTACGATTTTATTCACCTCAAAAGTTAAATACATGTAGTTAAATGAATGTTACCCAAATACGCATTGCGTATAAAAATATAAGGTTAAAAATTTTCAACATTGACAATGCGTATTTTGGATTTTTTGTTTTTTGAAAATAGAAATTCAGTTATTGAAAAATTTGCGTTTCTATAAAAGTAAACATTTTTCGATCAATTAAAAAAACGTTTTCATCCACTTTCGCCGTTTTCAATTGGCACAGATGCAAATAAAGTCCTTGCGTATTTGGGTAATGCGGACGACTAACAAGCAATTTCAATCAGTTTACAAATGTCCGTCCGTCTGTCTAGCTGGCACTGACTATAACTCCAAAAGGGGTACCAAATTCGGTTCAGAACGTGCCAACAATCTAAATAATACCGACAATTGGGGTGGGTATCGTTATATTGTTGCTTGATTTTCTCTGAATTTTAAAAGTCATCTTGTTTCATAATTGTGATTTAAATTTTAATATGATTTTTTTCAACAAAAAAATATTTGCTAGAGCCCGAAAATACTAAAATTTTATTTTCAACGTTATATGTTGGCTATATAAAAGTATAAACTGACGTTCGCAATACCAAGCATCGCTAAAGTAATTTACATTTTGTTGTATTATTGCGAGTTCTATATTGAACTGGATCTCTCATCTTGAGATTGAAAATTTAAAAATAATATAACTCAACATGAATTTACCAAAATCCAATACACATCACTCTAGGCGTAGTTATAGACAAGTACCGAAAACATCTTAACCTGAGAAGTATTATTCCATGTCGACCATGGCCACTCGACGCATTCCACTTACAATGTTCAACAATTTTACTAATTAATCTCAATGTTTTCACTGTTTTGTTTAGTTTGCAAAGAATTTGCAACATCTTGTTGCAAATTGTTTTGACTTAAAATCAATATTCATTTTATTTTGAAATTTTCTGTTCGCCGACGTCGACCGACATCCAACATGTATTTCTCATTCAATTTATACGAATATTCCCAATTTTAAGCAATGACAAATAAGCACAGCGAGAAGCGGATGCAGTTTTTAGCAAAGCCAAAACTAAAACTAACCATACTGTCAGTTGGACGGACAGACTGACTGACTCATACAGACCGACAGTTCTTATTGAAATTCGTGTTGGCATGAATTATGGCGGATGGGGGAATTCAGATATAGTACTATGAAGAACAATGTAGTCGGGGTCATGATAACTTATATTTTTTGGTTAAAACACGAATTAAGTTGTTTTCTTTTGTGACAACAAAAACAACAACTACAGCCACATTAAATCACAACAAATCTGTAGTTATGAATATGAGCGAATATAGGATCCAATGTGTGTGTGTGTATTTTGTGAAAACGTCTCAAATCATGAATGCAAATTTCGTGATTTTATTTTTAACAACAAAAAATTATTGTCAAGCGTGTGAATATCATAGTTAATAGAAAGTAGTTGGTGAAATATCTGTCAAATTTTATATGTATATTTTTAAGGAAAATGAAATTACAAAAACAATTTATTTTGAACATTTTGTTATCTAATTTAAGAGGCGCTTTTCAGTTTCGCTTTAACTAAATTAATATCAATAATTAATTCCTATAGTTTTTTTCCATTGAATTCCATTATTTTGCTTATATGAAATAAGATATCAAATGTCTTGTCATCTTTGACCTCCAAGCTAAGGGAGCACAAATGTGTACGTACCCTCAAACCCAATTCCATTCCCACCACATACATATGTATGTATGTACATAAATATCGCAATTTTCAATATGTTTGTACGTAAATAATCGAACATGTCTTCATGTGCATAGACGACGGTAACCACCATCTGGAGCGCCACTTGTCACTAAATTACAATAAATATAAATTCGTGATTGCATGAACTAACCGATAGCAGCAGCAAAAACAACAAGCTCAATCACAACATGTAGACAACATGACAATATATTTAATACAGTTTTTTCAATACTGGCAACGGAAATGAATGGAAGCAAATATTCGAAAACTGTGGAATCTAAATAAGTAAGACAGTGGACCCAATATTCCATATTCATTAGAAGTAGTTGGGTGAATACGCATTTTATACATACAGGTCCCGTTCCATTTACGGTCTTTTGAAGTTTAAGTCTCATTTTCGCACCGACGAATTGTTGTCCAACAATCGATTTTCTTGACCAAAACTGAAAATGTGTTCGTTCAACATTTAACATTTCTTAAGAGATCAGGAAACTACATACGTGGAATATGTCATTGTGAATTGTCTGCTAGTAGGTTGTTTATTTGAGAAAATGAAAAAGCAAAATAGGATCGATGTAAAAATCATGCACCAAAAATGGGTCGGGTCTATCTTTATTGAGGGTTATCGTATTATTCGTATAATACGGCGCTTACATTAGAACTTTTTACCGGGTTAACCTACTTTATGAGGATTTAATTGGAATATATTTAAATGAATTGACAATTTAAATCCACTGGGTTCAGAGATGGTCCGTCAGAAGCAGTGACGTAAATGACAAACATTTCCGACGTATAATACATACGTCAGAAACGTCGGAAACCCACGCAAAACCATTAGGTTTTTGACAAAATTGCTATTTCCATTAATCAATTTGGAAATTCCGTATGCTTTACTGAAATCCATATCAAATTTCAAATTTTATTCTCCAAAAAGTTTAAAATTTTTTAATAAGTTCTAGTAAGGAATACTCATATATATGTAAAAATAATGTATATTCCTGAAAATAACTCTATATGGTAATAATATTCAAATAAATGACGTTTACTACATTTATTACATTTTATACAGGTATATGACGTTTTCGACGTTTACACCTTTTTGACAGTCGAAAACCTTAAAATTCGTCATACGAACCATCCCTGACTGGGTTAACCAAATCCGGTACAATGTAACCGTACTTTTAAGTCATGAATCTAAATCGAAAAGTTTCCCAAACATATTTTTAAAATTGTAGCCAGTTTGCTTATATGTTTCTACTCTATGCGGAACCTTTATATAGGAGTCCAAACATAAACCTATGTAAAAATGACTTACCCAGGAATACAAAAGCTTAAAAATATGGAAACTAGGGCGGTAATTTTATAGCATGTCCAAACCTTGACCTTAATTGATAATTGTCTGCGTATATGAATGTTAGCCGCCAAAACTTCGCAATGCGAAATTGAAACTATGTAAATCAAATCGGAACATCTTTGCGTTCCCTTTGGATATCAAACCTTCGAATGAAAAAAAGAAATTTTAAATTTTTTTTTAATCCTCCACCATAAGATAAGTGTAGGGGAGATGGGGCACCTTTGAACACCTTTTGCTTGCAAAAAATGTTCACTCATCTTATTTACGATGCTAGAAAACAATATTGCCATATAAAAAAAGAATTGATAGCTGTTGAAATGTGCCCCACGTTTCAAGGTGCCCTGCTCTTCCCTACACTAAATTTGTCATTCCGTTAGCAACAACTCGAAAAATTCACCGAAGACCCCACAAAATCTATTCTTGATCAGAATAAAATTCTATGTCGAATTATGCTTGTTGAAATCACGATAAAGATGGCAGTATTTAGGATACAGCACAGACATTGTTAGTATTCCTAGGATGTTTGATATTGTAAATGGGATATATCAGTCCACGTTTTGGTGTAGGTCCCATATTACCACATATTTGGTATTTAGCTTTTTTTTTTGCTGTAATTTAGTTTTTTGTGTTCTCATCATAGAGCACATCTCCGAATCAAAAATGATTAATATTGAACTAAGTTTCCTATATAACGGTACCCCCTCCCCCAATATTCGGATTTTTGACACACTTTCTAACCGATTGGGCCATGGTATAATAATAGAAGGTAACAGCAAGTGTTGTTGTACAAAAAACGATACAACAACCACATGGAAATTTGTTTTTGTAAGTTCTACTAGCGTCAACTCATTTGACAGAGGTGTTTCAAGTGAATTGGCTGTAATTTGGTATTTTGGATTCTCGTTGTATAGCACATCTCCGTACCAAAATTTGGTATTTTGAGTTCTCATAACGGTACCATCACATCTCTGACTTCAGTCATTTTTCAGCGGTTTAAGCGTCTATCGGTAACGTACAAACAAACAAACATTTTTTCTATTTTATATATATATAGACTCCGGATCCACGCGGAATCTTAGAAGTTTATATAACCTATGTTTTTCCCAGGGCTTGCCATGACGTTCTGTGAAAGTCCCTGTAAAATTTGTTCAGCGATTTTTAAGTCTACAACCAAAATGTGTTCTATTTTTAATATTCAGATATTTAAAATGCAATGGAAAGTGCATTTTCCGTTGATCGTACCATGCTCATTTTTATATGGATGAAGTGTATTTACACCTACATTATTCAGACAAATTTTGAAGACGGTATCTCTCGCCGTTCTTAAGATATACGCATATTACATGTTCCGAAATTTTGAGGTATGTTTACTATTGATGCTATAACTCTGTATCCATGCGGAATTTTTGAAGTTTATCTAGCCTATGTTACTTTCAGGGCATGACATGACATACTGTGTAAATCTCATTAACATCTGTTCAGCGGTTTTTACGTCTATCGGTAACATACAAACAAACAATTTTTTTCTATTTTATATATATAGATTAAAAAAGTGCTAATTCACATATAGGTTCTACTGTAATAACAGAACATGCCAAAAATCTCTCACGGATTAAAATATAGATTTTTTCGAAAAACAACAACACGTATATGACATCCTTTCAGTGTATACGTTTTCAGCACTTCAACTCTATACTTTACTCCACTTCAGCATCATGATGCTACCAATTGAATTCTGTGACCATTCTCAGCCAAGTCCTTCCGTTGAGTGGCCACATACGTATAACGTAAATAGTCTGGAAAATATTGAGACATTTCAACTTCCGAAATCGAAATCGTGTTAGGTCAATGCATTGTTTTCATTTTTAGTTTAGTTTTTGTTGTTTATTATTTGACATTGCCTTTGTGTGTGTGTGTGTTTTTTTTTCTTTCTTTGTCCATTTGTCTGTTGTTGAGCTTTTAGTTTATGTTGTGCCAAAATAATCATTTACTTATAAACACTGAAATGAATGAAATTGTTAATATTTGAATAATAGAATGGGTCGACATTTGCTATATTGATTAAACTTTGAAGTTAATAAGAAATTGATTGCATTTCAGCAAAGTTGCAAAGAAGTGTCACGCGAAGAAGTCGATAACTGATAGGTTAAATATGAAATGTTACTTTTTTATTTATATATAATACAATTCATTTAAATGTTGCCCCATCGAATGTATGAACAATATATCTGTGTATGTATTTAGACACACCTCCCTAAACTATAGCTCAAAAGAGCACAGTGAAAAAATACAAACTTGACAAAATGTTGTGTCGAAACGTGGTTAACGTGATTCTTCCAATAATCTCGTTTTTTCCACTATCGAATTTAGGGACGTCCACTAACTATGCCCCAGACAATCAGGCCGTGTGTGTGTGATTTTTTGTTTATCAATATATTTTAGTTTGCTACGTACATATATAATTATTCCCAAGCCGGTCAAAATACATAGATACCCAGATGCTGCTGCAGATATCGATGGCAAATAACCGACCGACCAACCAACTGGATAACAAGCCCACACATGTTTTTTTTTCTGTGTGGAGGTGAACTTTAGAGGTCACAACGTGATTTGCTTCTAACTAAAAACAAAATTAAACAAATAACACAAAACAAACAAAGCCATGCAATTTATCTGCTAATGCAGTTCAGTTGTTACTGCAGTTCCTAGTTGTCCTACAAATATATTATAAAAATTTAACAATTTATTTAAATGCTGGTAACAATGCATGTTAAACAACTTTAATGTCTTTGCTAGATGTATGTCGTGCATTCAAATAATATTTACTGTTAAATTTTATTATATTTTTGTCAGAAGGTTGCTGTTAGAGATTTTGGCAAAAACCCAAAATTACCAAAACAATTGGAAGAGCTTAAAAAGTTTTATTCAGAAATTATGAATAGAGTCCCACGAAGCAAAATTAGGGTATATAATTTTACCATTCATGACCTCATACAGTTGAATTAATCTAATCTGCTGTAGTTTGATATTTTAAGGAGGTCCACTTTATAGGTCGGACTTTGGTAAAAGTCCTAGCCTGAAATCCTCTTAGACTATCCTGAAGGTGCTCTTATGTGTTAAAATAATTAATATAGATAAAATAATTAATATAGATACATATTTGCGACAGCACCCATATAATGGACACATTTTTCAACAGTATCGACTTCCTACTACAAATCATCAATATTGGTTACTATTTACGATAGCCTCAATATAACGTTAACGGCTACTATTTGGTATTTTTGGAGCTTATGGGACCTTTTTAACATAATTGGTTGTAATTTCTTCCTTATTGGATGTCAAATTTTCCTACTAAACCTTTGCCAAGGAGAAGGCGCGGTATATATGAAGGTGCCGAGCGATTTTAAATGTTGACCTCTTGGTTCATGACACATGACTTAACGACGCACAGGGTCACGACCGCAGCTAAAAATGGTCAAAACCAAGTACCACGGAGGACAAAATTTTTGATGAGGATTGATAGAAAACACCCCAATTAGAATAAATATGAAATTTTATATCGATATATCGAGTAGTTTTGTCTCTACAAAGGTTCAAATCTGATTATTATTTATAAACTGATTTTTTTACCATATTTTTCAATTTAATTTTTCAAGACCCTTTGTATGGGAGGTATATCAAATCTTGGTCCGATACACCCAGTTATTGGTCCGTTGCTTTATAGGCATAAGTAAATGTAAATTGCCAATTTTCATTAAATTTGGTAGAATATTAAATATTTTATAGGCCAAAAAGGGTGACATTCTCAAGAGGGAGGTATACCAAATCTTGTCCCGATCTATCCAATTTTTTGTCAGTTGCTCTTTAGGCCAATAATAAGCACATGTACCAAATTTCTTTAACTTACGATAACTCCTTCTATTTTTGGCCGCTGTTTATATGAACTTGCGACATAGTGCGACGTTCATAGGATAGCCCTTATATAACGGCACCTACAAAATTGTCTTCATTTTAATATTTTGGATCCTCATTTACCATAAGTAAACAACAGTTTAATACATATTTTTATTAGGTGCCAAATCTTTCTGGTAATAATTTAAAATAAATAAGAGGTTTAAAAAATCGGGCCGTAGTTCTTCAAAAGACGACTATTAGACCGTCACAGGTGACGAAACATGGATATATGCCTATGAGAATTAATTAAAACAGCAATCGAACGCGTAGATCTTGGAAGACGAGCAAATCCAATGAATGTTGTTCGTGGGAAAAGCACTTCGAAGCAAATTTTCACCTGTTTAGTTGGGAAAAAATTGTAATGTGGCAACTGTCCCGCTTGTTGTGTGAAACAAACATTAAGTTCGGTCGGGTCGAACTCCACCATAGGTATACTGACAGGTAATTGAAATGAAAATACAGGGAACATACCAAAAGCACAATTCTACAAACCGATTTATGTACACCAAATAGAAATTTCAATAATTTTTAATGAAACCGATATGGATAAGGCATGGCATGGTACAATTATAAAAGGTAACAGCAAATCCCAGCTGATTTGATTCCAACGTAATACTAGTGTCAATATGAATTTGACAAATTATGTTTTTAAAAATCACCCAACAGGAAAATTGGGAACGCATACAATTTGAAATTGTTCTTTATTAATGTGCTCCCGTATTCAATTTACTCAATCTGCCTGCTGGGAAAGTTTGAGGAAGCAAATCTTTCTTGAAGGAATAACTCGCTATTCCCAGCATTGTCATATGTGTTACCCATATATGTATATGGCAATGGTATAATTAAAGGAAAAATGTGGAAGCGATAGAAATATAAATTTGATAGATTTTCATTCATGTTTTTCAATTTTTATTTTGAGGATTCGAAAATATTCCATTTTCAAAATAAAAATAATTTGATGATAATTTGTTTGTTTGTTTACATTTTTCTGTCAAATGAGTTGACACTAGTAGAACTTACAACAACAAATTTCCATGTGGTTGTTGTATCGTTTTTTGTACAACAACACTTGCTGTTACCTTTTATTATTATACCATGAAGGCATGGTAGAGTTGAAAAATTGTATAAAATCATCAAAGTTCTGCAATTTATAGTGCAATGTTATATGAGGCTATACCTAAGAGGGACATAGTGATTACATAGTGTATGAATTATCGAATATTTGGGGTTATCATTGACCGATATAGCTCAATTTCGAACCCAATATTTTAATTATACCCTTCACCACACTGTGGTACAAGGTATTATGTCTTTGTGCATATGTTTGTAACAGGCAAAAGGAAACGAGATAGTCACATGGTTCCTTTCGAGAATATGCATAGAATCACTTTATAAGTCGATTTATGCATGTCCATCTGTCCGTCCGTCCGTCCATGTATTTTTGTTAACAAAGTACAAGAACGTACCCTATTGAAAATGGGAAAAATCGGTTAAGATTTAGATATAGCTCCCATATATATTTTCGTCCGATTTTAGGTAAATAGTGCACCAAAGTCCCTATATATCCTTCGATTTGCACAAAATTTGGCATAGCGTACTGAATTAAGTCTAAAACGATGTATATAAAATTTCGTGAAAATCGGTTCAGATTTAGATATAGCTCCCATATATATTTTCGTCCGATTTTATGTAAATAGTGCACCAAAGTCCCTATATATCATTCGATTTGCACTAAATTCGGCATAGCGTACTGAATTTAGTCTATGTCAAATGTGTGTCAAATTTCGTGAAAATCGGTTCAGATTTAGATATAGCTCCCATATATATTTTCGTCCGATTTTATGTAAATGGTGCAACAAAGTCCCTATATATCCTTCCCTTTATATCCTTCATTTCATGTTAATGGTCCTTCAAAAATGCGACGTCTGCTAGGATTCCATCTGTTGAATATACCCAAAGTGGTGAAGGGTATCATATAGTCGGCCCGGTCCGACTTTAATACTTTCCTTACTGGTTTTTTATCTGAATGCTTTCATTCAGAAGGTATTATATGGGAGAGATTCTGGTCGATTTATTAAATTATCGTCAGGTTCGGGGTTTTTTTATTACGAATCCTCAGAAGGCATACTTTGAAGGGTAACAACAACTTCTAGTAAAAACTATCCCCCATACCATGGTGGAATTCGTCTATATTTGGACACGGACAACAAAACAGTTAACTATTTCAATATAAACATAGGAATACTGACAGATACTTGACATATAGGGAACATACCAAAAAGCGGATCTATGAACCATGAACCAAATGCAAATTTCAGCAATTGCAATGGGGGTTTTTCCTAAAATCTGAAAACCCCAAAATTTTTATCTATATTATTAACGCATGGTAAGTTGAAACATATGTACAAAATCCTCAAAGTACTGAAATTTAGAAGGCAAATTTATAGGAGGCATACTACAGTGGTACCAACATTTTATGTTATCATTGTATAAGGGTTATGCCTAATTAAGAACCGATATAGCTCAAGTTCCAAGCTAATATTTTAGTTTTGTATCCCAATACCTTCCATCACGCTAAATATTAATTCGGGGCTAGGCCTAAATGCGGGCCGATATAGTTCATTCTCAAACCTAACGTTCTAGTGTTTTATGTCGATATCCTTCGAAGGAAGAATGATTACAACAGATGGCTGAATCGACTATATCGTCTTAGAATTCCATACTATGTAGGGTATAAACTAAAAATTTCGTGTACATCTATATGGAGACAAATCGCGGAACAAATCAGTTAACTATATTAAAATAAACCAGTAAGGAAAGTTCAAAAGTCGGTCGGGCCGACTATATGATACCTTTCACCAATTTCGAACCCAATCTGAAATTTATGAAAAATTGAATGTCAATCATTGAGAAAAATATGTAAATGATCTATATATAAATGGACACACTGTGCTATCCAAAATTAATCTCGACACAAAATCCAAAACCTAATTCAGTATTCTGTGCAAAATTTTGTCTCAATCGGATAAACATCTATAGTATGGTGGACCATTTACATAAAATCGGAGGAAACTATATATGACAGCTATATCTAAATCTGAAAATATACATAAATTTGGACCTACTTCAGTACGCTGTGCAAAATTTTGTGCCAAACGGCTTAAAATTGACTCTTTGGTGCTCCATTTATATAAAATCGGACGAAACTATTTATGGGAGCTGTATCTAAATCTGAACCGATTCCAACAAAACTTGACATACACAAATCTGGGCCTATTTCAATGTTCTGTGCAAAATTTTGTCTCAATCGGACAATACATGGTCCTCCATTTACATAAAATAGGATGAAAGTATATATGGGAGCTATATCTAAATCTGAACCCATTTCAACAAAACTTGGCATGTATGAATCAAGACCTAATTCAGTACTCTGTGCAAAATTTTGTCTCAATTGGACAAATATTGGGAGTTTGGTGTTCCATATACATAAAATGGGACGAAACTATATATGGGAGCTATATCTAAATATGAACAGATTCTCTCCAATTTCAATAGGGTTCGTCCTTTTGCCAAATGAGTGACATATGTCAAATTTCATTCAAATCGAATCATAAATGCGACCTGTACTTTGTTCACAAAAACACATGGACGGACGGACATGCGTAAATCGAATCGGAAAGTGATTCTATGAATATTCTCAAAAGGAACCATGGGCATATCTCGATTACTTTTGTCTGTTACAAAGATATGCACAAAGACATAATACCCTGTACCACAGTGTGGTGAAGAAGATACACAACATGAAGATTCAACGAATAAATCCACATCACTATGGTTTTGAAAAAGCTTCAAACGATTTATTCTGAGAACTCAGATATGTATAGGAAGTGGTGCAAATGTGGTATACCCATTTGTTTTTAGATTGCCAAATTTTTATTTTTTATCCGATTAAATTGATGTATCAATTTGAAAGTAATATTTTTCTAACAATTTAAGTGATATTTGAGAAAAAATTTCAAATTCCATTAAAAGTGATTTAAAAAAAGTGCAGGTAATGTGGTATACCACATGATGTTAATGTGGTATAGTATAATTTTCACTTCCAATTGATATCTTATATACTTCATTGTTTTTAATGAATGCGAATTAGCTCAAGATTTATGTCTGTTAAGATTTTAACCGATACGTTGAGTGGAACTTTAATTTGTATTTTAAAATAATGTCTACACATGTCAATATTTAATTTTTGTATGGAGAAGTTATTAAAACTCATAGCCTTTGTTTTTCGTCATGATTCATGGTAGACTCTCGTAGAGTACAAATGTTTCAAATAGTAATGAGATTTTGTCTAGTGCTGCCTTTTATCATGCAGAATCAAGGTATACCACATTACCTGCACTTGTGTTTACTGAAGAAATGTCTAATTTTTTCCTAAATTGGTGATTATGTGGTGCAATCGCGCATATTATTTGATTTTTAGTTCATACTAATTATTTTATTGCTTTAGTAATAACGACAAAATTACATCCGTAAAACAAAAAAAAATCTTTTAAACTTCAACCGAAAAAAGTACTGATTCTCAACGTGATTTAAATAAATTAAACAGATCATTGCTATCTTATTTTTTTGAGAACTGCAAACTATAGAACATGTTTCAGTTATTCCAAAATTTTCAGTTTCCAAAAAAAGTGACTATACCACATTACCAACCTATACCACATTTGCATCGCCTCCTCTATATAATTTCCTAACAAATGCGAGGAATTGGATTCAAAATTGCTACCTTATCCTCCTCGCTATATACCAGTGGCAATCTGCGCTTTACTACGAATTTCCAAAAATTTCACTTAATGATATTCCTAACAATTGGCTTCCAATGTTAAATAAAATCTAGCGGTACGACATTTGACACTTTTAGATCAAAATGCACCATTAGCAACTTCCAGAATGAAAAATGTGCCCAAAATACCAAATAATGGTGGCGCCGTTGCAAGAGGTCTACCCCGAAAGTTGGGATACTATTCATAATTATTGGTAGAAAAATGTGAAACAATGAGAACCCAGTAAAATCACAGTCACCTAAATAAGGTCGGCCAGTAAGCACAGGTGAGTATAAAGTTTGCTGTCAATTCGTATTTTGAAACCTATACATACAAAATTAGGTTAGACGTCAAAACGAAAATATTAATATTTTGTCAATATTCAATTAAATTTCAATTTATAGCGTCTTTGTGAAGCATATTTGGACTATTTCAAGAGTTTAAAGAAGATTTTGAAGTAAATTATTGTACAAATTATAAATTGTATTGTGTTTTTTATTTAAAGGCGAAACAATTAGTTTTCGCCTCGGCAAAAAATATGACGTTAAACTTAAGTTTTCTCTAAGAATTCGCCTACTGACCGACCTTATATAGGCCTTGTATGGGGTGCTATTCACAGAAATAAATCAATATATTCATCATTAATTACTATTATTTTTATCAACGAGTTTTTGAAGTTTTACTCATCGAGCTCTCCCAGTACATATTTTTAACACATTTACGACAATTTCATAAAATCCATGTAGAAGATCAACATGATGTGTTACCGATTTAAATGTTAAATTCAATTACAATTTAAATAGTCGACCCACAATCCCTCCCTTAACCCTACAAAATACACCAACAAATCCCCAATATCTAACCAGAATATACACCAACCATAATTATGCATATTTAGCACTCGTGCAAAATGCCTAAAAGTCAACGAGATAGATATTCGCCATGAGAAATAATAGTATATGCCACCCCAAAAACAACCAACTTGACATATAGTCTCTCGCACACTGTCAAACACTCACTACAAACATTGCTGTTGGTGTCTCTGTTGGAATGAGTAAAATGTGTAATGCATTCTAACGATTATGGCCATTATGGTGTTGTTTGGCTGCTCCTCCAATACCATACCAACTGTAATGCAGGCAGCCCGTAAACAGAGCTTACCAATCATTGTTGAGCAAAATTGCCGAACGGCGAGGCAAGGCATGACAGCACCAACATTAACCAAAAGACCAGACAAAACTGCAACAACTACAACGAAATAAAACGAATGCTCTCCCATACTCACTCATCGTGCTCCAAAGTGCATAGCAACATTCACATCCACCCGAACAGATACTAAAAAAGCAAACAACCCCATCAGAGTTTTGTAGTAACACAGCATCACACAGTGGAGAAGTTGTGATTATAGATGCTGTCAAAAAAGCACTCACCTATACTAACTAAAGTGTTGTCGTGTCGCAGCAAAAATTTCAGGTGAGTATAGGGTGGCAAAGATAAATGCACTAAAGGACTTAATACAGGCTTTGACTACGCATCGTAGTTAATGCTGTTATAGAAAAGGGCGGATTTGACAATTTTGAGGGGGCCTTCAAATTTAAATGATACCAGTAGTAATCACTAAAGTAGTTAACCAGTAGTGGATAAAATAACATCTGAATACAATACCATATATTACACAAGGTGGCTGTACTGTCTCGTGCCAAATCCGGCATGTTATATTTTTCTACCCACAACTTTAGGAAAACATCTTTATCTGAAAAATTAAACATTATTTGTAAACTTTTGCGGAAAAATTCAACCATCAATTGAGAGGTCAAAATGACTATTAAGGAGACCACCCCCATTCTCACATATATATTTGAAGATTTAAAATTAAAAAATTTGTTGTTGTTTGTTGGTGTTTTTTTGTGATTAAAGAAAAGCCCTTATTTTTTAAGGCGGCAAGATAACACCTCACTGGAACATCGGAATCCGGAAATTCCAACAGCATTAGAAAGAGTACATGTATGGCTCTCGTATGAACTAGGATTATTGAAATTAAAAAAAAAATAGCAAAAACAGTCCTCGAGATTCCCTTCACCGTGGGTTGTGTTGTGATGTTCGGCTTGTGGCCTATAGATAGACTCGAAAACACACACAAAATTAAGTTTTTGGTTCACTTTTATTATAGATAATTATAGGCGTTGTCCTTGACCATAACTGGAACCTCTTGGAAATTTTTAAAGAGATCAGCGCGTTATTTCTGCCGTCTAAAGTTAATGGGTTACTAAATAATATCTGAATACGTAAGCGCACCTATAAATATTTAAATTTAACTCTCACATCCGAGTACATACGACAACATAATTTAACTAACTACTCCTCTTTGATATACGGTCAACATTTTGGGTCTATGTCCTTCAGGATTAGAATACAAATGTTGTCATTTTTCACACGAAAGTCAGGGTCCATTTGACCGGTAATTATCAAAACAGGTATGATTATTCTTTGGCCCGATTCCCTTCTCCATGTAAAATTTCGCGATATTGGGGCCATAATAGCGGTCTCTGGAGCGACCAGAAAAATCGACAATCTGGGCTGCACAACGCTAAATATCCTGACAACATAGTCGTGTAGGGTATAAAAACACATATCAATTTTTTTCAGTACCAAGTTTGAACGTAGACATCTAACATCAAGCATTGACTCTTTTGGGATAAATCGAATTGCTGGTGACTCTCATTCTATCTTCGAATTGCTGGTGACTCTCATTCTATCTTCGTTTTCAAAGAAATAATGTCTTATCACACCCTCGGACCAAACAGTATCTTTTTCTGGATGTAATCATGCAATCTCTACCGAAAACTGTCGGCTTGTTCTTAGATCACAACCGGAACTTCATGTAATTGTTCATAGCAATCAGCCGACATTTACGCCCAGTAGTGTGGTATTGTAATATAAAACAATATCAGAATACGTAGACCCCCTTAAATATTGACATATTACTTCCCTATTCAAGTACGTACAGCCACTCCTATTGAATATACAGTCAACTTTTCTGGTAAATTTCATCCCCTAAAAATTTGATTATTACCAAACCGAACCTACATGCAAAATTTCGTTACAATTCGTTCATAACTGTGATGTGTAGTGTATTTACAAATTATAATGGACAGACGGATTGACATACATGTCTAGATCAACTCAGCAAGTCGAGATATGACGATCGGTATACAAAAAGTGGACCTAGGACCAATATTTCGCGGCGCTACAAACTCTAGGAGCCGCACAACGTTATAATACCCTGACAACATATTCATAAAGTAAAAATGTTAAAGGAAAAAGAATAGGTTAATACTGGTGTCAAAATTATGACAAAATTCTGACAAATTTGTAAAATAATTTGGGGACTACCTGGGAGAAAATAATTAGTATGTATTTCTATGTCAAATCTTCTGCTGCGAAGCATGGGACATCAATAGAGTAGATGTTCCTCTTCACCCTCGCATAAACGGCAGTAACCACATCATTAATCTGCCACTTACAAAAAGAGATCTGATTCTTGCAGAAATCGGTGACTCTTTCCTATTCAAAGAAATCAATGTTATAGATCTACACATAGAAATATGAGGTCCTACATATAGATTCCTTATTCCATCTTGTTTTAGCTTTTTCACCATAAATCGTTGAGGGAATTGTCAAATTAGTAGTTACGACGAGGTCTAACAATAGCATCAATTGCTATACTGATTTACTGCAACCCACATCAGCTACATAATTTCCCTTTATGTCCTGGAACACAACAAATTGTAAAAAATTACGTATATACCGCAGAGCAGATTTACTATCATGATTTTGTAGTCCATGACATTATTGCTTTAGGAACCACTTGACTATGGACAAATATAGTCACCGGTACCGAGTCACTAATACACATCTCCTGCCTTTAAGATTGCTAAACTCTCAGCTTGAAGAACGCTATGGCTTCCGTTTAGTGTGTATAAATTTTTGATAGAAAGTTCGCAGAAAACCCCTCCGGACATGTGCCTTGTTCAATATTTTGAAACTTGTTGACAGATCGTCCAAACGAAGAAGTACACCCGCCCAGTTCTCTCTGTTCAGTGTGAAATTCGCCACTGCCCTTTAACCTTCAGCCCAATTGTACTTTTGGTTGCTTAAAACATGTCAAGAAATGAAAAATTATGATCGCATTCAGTGCAGCATGATGAGTGTTTCTAGGAACACCAGATATAAGGAATGCTGCCGATCTTTGCTTATTTTGGACAAGATAATTTCTCAGTACATTGCACAAGATAAGACACCCATAGGTAAGAATGGGAAGGACAAATGCATTGTGTGTGCAATATGCGATGATAGTCCCCAGCTCTTCCCTATTGAGTTCTTGCAATAATACAGACATTTATATGTCTAGGATGGTGTCGGGATATTTAGCTTACAGGCTACTCCATCCTCCATATACTTAAAGAGAACGTTGTAGTTTTCACTATTTGGTGAATAGTACCAATTCAGACGGCTGACTCCATGCCCACCATCAGATAGTAACGTCCTTGGGCATTTCTTCTACAAACATAAAATCTATATTACCAGAAAACCTGACTCTAAAAATGGTTTGTTCTCGTTGGATCTTGCACAATTTGAAAATGTCTCAAAAAAGGCTCATGTTGATGATGAAAATACATTTTAAAACTAGTTAAAAAGATATATTATTATGTCCGTCCGAACTTTTTACACATTCAAAATATGTGTAATTAATGCGGGCTCCGAGGAGAAAAGTCATGTTATAATAGTACTTAGAATATAGCGTTTTATGGGGATATACCAAAACGGGAATCAATATTAATCATTTTGAGTAGTGAAATCAGTCATAGTACAGAGATGTAGAGGATCCTCAAACTTAGTTCAACATTAGTAATTTTTAGTACAAGGATGTGATATACAATGAGAATCCAAAATACAAAATTACAGCCAATTTGATTGATAAAAGTGTCCAAATTCCCAAAAATACCTAATATTGGGGGTACCGTTATATGGGGGCTACGCTGAAACTTCAGTCAATATTAATTAATGTTGGTACGCATACGTGTTATTGATTGAGATTCCCAAATACTTAATTACAGCCAATTCGGTTTAAAAATGTTTTGGTGTGTGTTACGCCAAAACGTTGACCGATATATCCAATTTGCAGTACCAAACAACCTACCAATGTCTATGCCAAATTTCAGAACTCTATCTTCTACCAATGTCTATGCCAAATTTCAGAACTCTATCTTTAATATTGCAATCTCTATCGTGATTTCACAGACAGACGGACATGCGTAAATCGACATACGACTTTCAAATATCCCGATTTGGTGGGCACAGTTATATGAAGCTATGCTTTTTTGTAGATTTTTGGTGAACATGAGAAACTAAAATTCAAACTACAGCAAATTCTGTTGAAAAACATGCCTAAAATCCTCAAAATCGGTTGATAAAGTTATGTGGAGCTTTAGCAAACCCCATATCGTCCACTAACTCATAAAGGTATAGGCTAAATTTGAGCAAAATTACAGCAAGGTGTCACAATCAATTTAGAAATTATTAAATTAGAACAGTGATTGCGACCACTGTACAGCGACTTTTTGTCCGGCCAATTGTGTTGGAAAAAGTGTTCAAACAATTAGTTTGATCACATGAAAAAGTATACAAACATGCTGAAGAATACATGGAAAATCATAAAACTCATGGGGTGATATTTTTATATGTAGGCAATAACAAAACTCAATCTAATCATTACATTCTAATGTCTATTAAGGCCTATTCACATACGGACCTGTTCAATAGTTTCATTATAAAATTCAATTCAGATTATAATTGCAATTTGTTGATGTTCTCTCTTGCTCTCTCACACACACATTCTCTCATTCTTCTAATTGTTATGGTAAAGAAAAAAAAACAAATTCACTTTTTTCTCAAAGACACCATTGACGATGGCGATGCGCTCACTGAAAAGCTACCAGAGAAGCAGAATAATGCTACCGGTGACAATGTTCAGCATCATCATCATTATGATGTTACCGATGCTGGTGCAGATGATGCTAATAATAATCATGGTAATGATGATGCTGATGACGAGGACGACGATGTCTTCGTGGTTGATGCCAGAGATGAAGATGGTGTAGAAGATTCAACACGTGATGATGTTAAAACTGAGGCAGGCTTAATATCAAAACAGCAAGAACAACAACAATAACACCAACAACGACAAAGAACTGCAGCAGCAATAAGAACAACAACAGCAACAACACAAAATCAGGAATCGATTGGCATGGGGCTTTTTTTCTTGGTTTTGTTTGTTGGTGTTGTCTTCCTTACTGGCCATGTCTTGGGCTTTGATGACTGCCTGCCTGCCTGCCTTGCTGGCTGGCTGGCTGTTTGTTTGTTGGTCTTCTACATGGCCTGGTTGGCAGATTGTGCCTGTTTTTATCTGCTGTTGAGGCTGCTGCTGCCGGCTGCTGTTGCTCTTGTGTTTAAGTTGTTGTTGCTTGCAATGTTGTTGTCGTTATTGTTGTTGCTGCTGTTGAGATATATGTGGCGGAGTGGTGCTTTAATATGATGTGCTTGCTGCTGAATGACTGAATTGTTGTGACCATGTTTTCCGATGCGAGGCGATAGTTTATCGCCAATTTTCATGCCGTGCAGAGGTGAACGCGGAACAAAAGACGACGTGCGAACAAAACGAGCAATGATTTAACGAATTCGTGGTTCCACTACCAGACATCAATAACAATAACAACGTTTAAACAAAAAGATAGCAATTTGAATGTGGGAGAATAAGGGCCAAGAGCAAAAGCTAGGCAATAAGCCAACAAACAAACCAACCAGCCAACCAACCACCCACTATTAAACAACCCCAATGTGTTGAGTGAGGCCCTTGTGCCCAAACCCCGCCGCCTTTGCTAAGCTACAGGAATAAATAAATTTTCCATCTAAAGCCGTAAAACACGATGACGATGTTGTCGTCGTCGTTAACGATTTGGTTCACACGAGATTCTTGGCTAAAATACAAAACAAAAACAACAAAATACAATTTATGGTAACAGACAAGTGTTCGTGAACCACGAAAAAATTGGTATTGCGTATACGGGCCAACGTCAGGTCCTGGCGTAACGTAAATGAAATATGAAAAAATACCGTCGGTAGATAAGTGTTTGCGAGTAAATCGAATCGAAAGATATGTGTATTTTTGAAATGGAAATATTGAAATCAAACAAATTGAAATAAACCTAGAAATGTCCTTAAAATATCCTTTAAAACAAAGAAAGGTTTTGTTGTGTGAAAAAGTGTAGAAGAAATAAAAAACAAAAGTATTTAGTGAAGTTAAGTGATTTGTCCATCGAACATCCTTTGAAATGGATCATCACAGTGGTGGTTTTGTAGCCTCACCATGGGCTGCCGTCTTGGGTCATCATGCAATGGCCGCCACCGCCGGTGCCGATGCAGGTTTTGCAGCCGCTGCGGCAGCGCATGTGCAAAATGTTGCCGTGACCGCACGGCACCATCATCATTCACATCATCAAATAGCCGCTGCTCATCACTCACATCACCACGGACATCCGCATACCACACATCCGCATCATCACCACCACCATCATCACACACACCCGCACTCGCATCATTTAAGCCCCACCGGTATGCCAATGGATTTGCATGTGCCCCAAGGATTTCCCTATTACAGGTAATGTATAATGACGACGCCTCCAAAGAATACAGCAGCAACAACAACAATAGAAAACATTATGACATGAAAAAGGCGAAAACAAGTATTTAACCCCGACGCATTAAAGCCACAACTCCGTCTCAATAAATAGATGGGAAAACAAACCAAAAGCAATGTGAGCACCACACCAACAATAATATTCGTTGTCTGGCCTAAGGAAATGTGTATTTTTATGGTTCTTGCATCTCTTTCTGTACTTTATGGTTTGTTTGTTCGTTCGTCTACATGATGGGATCCATCATCTATTCACACATTCAACCCCCAAAACTCTGGGGAATGTTTGCAATAGAAATTCCGAAGGAGAATTGTGTGTAAATTGTGTCTATACTTTCCCTACAATGTCCTTATAAATGGGGCGTTGTCACCTGTTAGGATGTTGCATTTATGTGTGTGCGTGTGATTTGCAGAACTTTTCCTATGCCGTCGGAATTGAGTGTGTTGTATGGTGAAAATATATATAATTCCAGAAAGGACTAACTGAACTTTCAACAATAAGCCAAGTAAATAAACAGGATTATATTATCGACAGGATTTAAAATGTGAAAAATGGATTTAGGGAAGTTTTATGTTTTGAGATGTTAGAAAATGTGAAAAATAATTGTTTGGGGTGGGATACTATTCATTAATATGCTATTATAAGTTGCCAGCACAATATTTTTACTTTTTTTTTGTTATTGTGGTTGTAATTTTTTATTAAACTGAATAATGTGAAAGAACAGTTTTATTTATAAAATAAAATGTTGATAGTCATAAAATTACCACTAATTCGCTTGGAATACTTACAACGATGAATGATTTAAATTGAATCATTTCTACAAGAAAGAAATGACTCAAACCAATTATCCTGCGAGTTTTTCACAAAATATATGGGCTGTATCTTAAAAAAAACCTACTTGATTATATCGACTTAGAATTAATTTAATAAATGAAATCGGCGCCTTCGAAGAATAGTATGCTAAGTCTGAAAATTGAGTTTTTCAGCAGAAGCTCTCAAAGTATGGAAGTTTCTTAAATCTTACGTGCCATGCTAAGTGCATTTTTGCTTATAACTTTGGTTTGGATTGGCCGATGATTACCAAAATTTCAGAGAATTTAATTAAGGACCGTAGTATCTAAAAACGTAAAGAACTTTGAATCATGCTAAGTCGACTTAGCATACTATGGTTCGGAGGCGTCGAAATGTGGAATAATTGCACAATAATTCCATTTTTGATATATTTTTCAAAAACGGCTATATATCAATCAATTGATATTGATTTTGTCATTCCGTTTAAAAATCCATTTTACTTATCCATCTGTCCGTCCCACGTTTTATATACCCCATACAACGGTACAGACTCATTTTCATAGTTTCCAGCCGAAATGGCTATTCTTTGAAAGTTCGATTTCTTGAAGGGTAAGCTATTTCTTAGCAGCAATTTTTCAATATATGTCCATATAAAAATCCCAACCTATTTTGTTATATAGATTTTATCCAATGAAAATCGACTATTTGGCCACACTTATGAACCAATCGCCACAAAATTTTGCATGTAGGGGTTCAAGCCCTATTGTTTTTTGGAATGATATGTTGGGTTATATTTAGGGAATGAAATGGACCAAAAGTTTTATTTTTTCTGTTTTCTCGACGCTCTAAAGCCATAGTTATTACCCGTACGGAGAGAGCGGTCTGGTCATAGAACAAGCATGACAGTTTTGATGTAAATCAATCAATATTTAACGGGTCAAATTGACTCAGACTTGAATTAAATTGATACCAATTACGCAGTTGTACCTCATGGGATGTGGGAATTACAAGTAAATATGACGGATATGTACCTATTCTGATTACCATTACAACACAAGAGAACATAATATTTCGCTCTGATTGATTTGAAGTTTTACACGAAGTTCCGGTTATGGACAAGAACGACGTCTATAATTTTCAGAGATGATCAGATGATATTTAGGGGTTCAAATATACCAACTTTTTTGTGTTATTTTTAAGTCACTCTATAGACTACAATAATAAGCTCAACATCACAACACCTCAAATGGGAAGGGAATCTAGCCAACAAATCAACCAAGACCATTCGATATAAAATGAAAAATTTGCATCATATGTGCATAAATGTTCACATCGAGAAAAAATATTGCGAAAATATACCAGGGTAAGGAAGAGTAGATCTTGATCTCTAATCGGTCCAAAAGGTACTAATATCGGGAAATATTGCCCAGGCAACGGAATACAGATTCGCAGGATGTTAGTTTTACGTGGTAGTTGTCTAGAGCATCATATAGTTAGCCTCGTCCATCTATACTGTTCCGCTCACTGGTTTTATTCTGTAAATTTCTAAAAACCAATTGAATTTAAATATACCTATATATAGTTTGACACTATTTACGAAAGATTATGCTTCATTTTACATTTTAATTCATTTTACATTTTAATACATTTTTTTGAAAAAAGTGTTGGGAAATTTCTATGAAAAAATTGCTAATATTTATTTGAATTTGTTGTCCTAAATTGATATCAAGGTATATTATACCTTGATTGATGTCTATAAATTTGATATATAAACTATATATACCGATTTCTCTAGTTCAGGGACTTATTCTGAAATTTGATGGATAGTATTTTTGTCATTCATATCATCCTTCTAAAACGAAATCTAGTCGCAAACTCGGAATAAGATTGGGTTTAGCCCTAAAATGAGTTTTCATAGTTTAAAGATTTTTTTAAATTTAGGCTGATTTTTGAGTTTGGTGTTTTCTGAGACTTCTAATACCAGCTATATTTTCAATCATGTCTGTAAAATAGGACCGAAAATACCCCTTCAGAGAGTTGATTGAGGGTTGATGTGTTATACAAAAATATTCCTGATAAAATTCTGTAATAATGCCGAATACACCATATACCTAAAATGCAGGGATTTCGAGAATTCTTAATACGAATATTTTCAGATGTCTTGGAAATATTGTCGCCTATTTTAGGTTACCTCCCGGCGTAAACTCTCAAAATGATACACGCGTCTTCTATTTTTAGACCCTCTTTGACTTTTTTTATTTTATTTTAACGATAAATATTTTCCGTCTGTCTGTCCGTCCGTCCGTCCGTAGATATTAACATGTCTTGTATGTACCCAAAGTGGTAAAGGGTAGTCGACTTTTAAACTTTCCTTACTGTTTTTGTTTTTTAATTTTGTTCTTCTATTTATATCTTCAAATAAATCTATGCAAAATTTTTAAATCCATGAATATGATGAAAATAATTGCGTTGATTGGATAAATAGTGTTTCCCTATCCTGATATACTACACCATACGAAGGAAATATTAAGTTCGTCACTTAAACATGAACTATGGAAGGGTCTCATAAAAATTTAAAAATCGAACTTCGAAATTATAGATAGAATAATTACTGACTGAACTTAGAACCTTTAACGCACCGAAAAGGGAATAGAACGGAAACGGACATTCGTATACATATTTCTGTGGAGAATATGTTTACCAATCAATAACTCCAGTTGCCACACCACAAAAAAATTGATATTTTTGTTTTAATTACATTCTATTTTTATCTTAGATAGTTCTTCGATATTTGGCCGTTTTTATACCCTTCACCAAACTGTGGTGCAGGGTATTATGTCTTTGTGCATATGTTTATAATCGATATGGTTCCTTTTGAGAATATGCATAGAATCACTTTCTAAGTCGATTTATGCATGTCCGTCCGTCCGTCCGTCTGTCCATGTTAAATTGTAAACAAAGTACAGGTCGCATTTATGATCCGAATTGGATGAAATTTGGCACAGCGTATTTGTTTGGCCCAAGGACGAACCTATTGAAATTGGGAAAAATCGGTTCAGATTTATATATAGCTCCCGTATATATCTTCGTCCGATTTAAGGTAAATTGTGTACCAAAGTCCCTATATATCTTTCGATTTGCATGAAATTTGGCACAGCATACTAAATTAAGTCTAGAATGATGTTTGCAAAGTTTCGTGAAAATCGGTTCAGATTTAGATATAGCTCCCATATATAGCTTCGCCCTATTTTAGGTAAATAGTCCACTAAAGTCCCTGGAAATCTTTTGATTTGCACGAAATTTGGCACAGAGTAATGATTAAAATCGAGAATGATGTCTGCCAAGTTTCGTAAAAATGGGTTCAGATTTAGATATAGCTCCCATATAATTTTTCATTCGATTTAAGGTAATTGGTGCACCAAAGACCCTATATGTCTTGATGTTGCTAAGCTTTGTGAGAAGATCCACAGCTGGACCGATTGACACAACGTACTGATGTAATATAAATTAGTCTCTGGCAAGTATCCCTGAAATCGGTTCAGATATAGATATATAACAAAAACGCGTCGTCTGTTAGGGTACATATGTAGAATATACCCAAAGTGGTGAAGGGTATCATATAGTCGGCCCAGTCCGACTTTACAACCTTCCTTACTGGTTTTATATTTCGTATATATTTACATTCATATTCATAATTTTTATATAAAGTAAATTGAATCTGGATGTATTTTGAGTTTTAAACTAAGTTTTTGCTTTCAAACTAATCACATGATTAAACATATTTTTAATTTTATAATGAAAATTATTCATGAAAACCATTTAATATCTACGTATTAAAGATCTTAAATTTTCATATTGTAGATTTTGTGTTACAACTATGATTAAAAACTAAACTGAAACAACTTTAATCAAATTAAAATTTTCCAGTTTTATATATATATATATACTTTGTGTGCTCCTTTTGTAGCCACACAACAATGTTTCAAGTTGGCTAAAAACGATTACATAAAAATGTAATCGAAATATTTTATACAAATTTAATCAAAAATAGTTTAGCATAGTGTTTTTGATAAAAAAATATCTACTTGTTGAGGTATTTAAAATGTTGATAATTTAAATATTTTTATTTATTTTTTTTTTAATGCTAAAATGAAAATCCTTAGGTATTATTAATGTCTGCTAGGCCTAAATGCGGGCCGACTATGTTCCAAGATGTTCCAAGGTAGAATGATTACAACAGATGGCAAAATGGTCTAGAATTCCATACTTTCTGGACAAACCTAAAACTCGGAACAAAAAATATAAATATTTTAATATAAAAAGGTGGTTATATGGGGACTACCCCTTAAAAAGGGGCGAATATTAATAATTTTTAGGTAGGAAGATTTGTTACCATATACGACTTCAAAATACCAAATTATAGAGAATTCGGACGAAAAACGCGCTCAAGAACCCCAAAATACCGAAAATTGGGGGGTACCCTTATATGGAGCTACCCGATAAAATGGGCCTATATTTATAATTTTTTGTGGAGAGATTTTCTAACCAATAAGAACTTAAAGTACTAAATTACAGCCCACTCAGTAGAAAAAAAAAGCTCAAAACTCATGATGGCTACCAGAAAAAGTGGACCTATATTTATAAATTTTAATGGGGAAATTTGGTACTCAATAGTATCCCGAGAACCCCAAAATGCCGAAAATTGGGGTACCCTTATATGGGAGCTATGTCTAAACGTGGACCGATATAGCCCTGCAGACAAAATACTACTCTATGAGATCTATCTCATTTATTTCCTGAAATGTTTCAATAAATTGGTCCATATTTTGATATACCCAGTTTTTAGTGTTTTGGAGGGTTTAGCTTAATTTTCTAACCGATATAATAATAAGGTTTGTTGGAAGGAGAATGCTTTCACATAGGTCAATGTTGACATAGTATCTCGATATGTGAAATGGGTTCCATTTTGGTATTTTCATGGTCATATGCATATTTAGAGTATACTTTAAGTGCCAATACATCCACACCAGCATCAAACAAAGACATTTAGTATCAATATTAAGGAAAGTCTGACGATGCCAGGGAAAGTGTGACATCGACCGTGACCTAGTCTCTATAACTAGCCACAAGCCAAACCATGTGCTTAATTTAGAGACAACAAGTAAATACCCTCCCCCTTGAGGTGGAGGCTCAATGTACCTAAAATCGATCGGGACTTTTATATGGGGGTTATTCCATGGTATTTTTTGTGAACTCAAAGTATCAAATTAGAGGAAGTACCGTTATATGGAGGATACCCTAAAACTTGGACCAATATTCATAAGGAATACTATATCGGAAGATTTGCTGCCCAATGGTAACGCAATAAAAAATATGGTTGTTGTCTCCACAAAATTCAGCATCGAAACACTGTACAGCAGATGCATGGAAACTAATAAACTTTTTTGTTGTTGTTCAATATTGGCCGTTTATTGTTTATCGTTGTTTTCTTTTAATATGATTATAGGAAAATGTATTAACTTTATTAGGGGCTCTGTGCCGTAGTCAAAGATCTGGTGTTTTTGTTATTTTGTTTTACAGTTTCATTCGACATGGTGTGAGTATTTCAATTGCATTTGCAATAAAGCTGTTCGCTCGATGCTGCGGCTGTTGCTGCAACATCAATCCAATGGTTATCATTTTGGCGATATTCTCGTCATAAACGGATCAGAAAAGTCACTTGGTCAGTGAGTGTTCATTGCAAGATGGTCGCTCGATCGATTTGTTCGTTGGTTCGTTCATTCAATTGTCGTCACAATGGCCGTTCGGTCTTCTTGCATAGGCGGCAAGTTGAAGGGGTTGTCTTAAATCGCACTTCAACTGGCTTACTTGCTGGATGGGCGAGTTGTCGATTCAATCGATGGCTGATTTTTTGGGTTTGGATATTTTTTTGAAGCTAATGTCCATCCATTTCTCGATTCATCCATCCAAGCAGCCAGCCAACCAACCAACGAACCATTCATCTGACCATTGTCCATGGTTTATACGTTGTTGAGGTAATAACTCAGGTGATTATAGTAATTATGCGTTCTGACGCGATGCAAGTACGGATAACGCTATTTCGATATAATTGAAAAATTCTGATAGACACTGATTGTAAAAATGATGACGACGACGCTGATGATGATGATGATGGCGAGAATGCGAATACGAACGCTCATGATCGTGGACTGATACTACCCTAAGTAAGGATGACTGCTGCGGACATTATGTTGAAACCAATGAATTAAAGCCCAGCTTGCACTTGTATTTTCCATTACTACTTGCTGCAAAGTACAAAAATATTTCATTTTTTGTTTTTTTTTTTAACTAATCGAATAAAACGCTTACTTGTAAGGCATGTAAAAAAATAAAACAACTACTGCTGCTGTTCACACTGCCTCATCATAAATTGCGACAGCTGTAATAATGAAAGAGCAAAGGTGCATGGAACAGCGAATGGAGAAAATACAGACCTTTGACGAGGTCATTATTGAAATTTGTTGAAAGTTGACTATCTTAAAAAAATTTATATATATATATATATAGGATGTTTTTATTGTTGACTATCAATAAACAAATTTTTAAATCGGAATGGATACAATGAATTTGACATAATTTAATTCTATTTTATATATGACGTGCTAAATCTTCGAGCTATAACGTCGTTGTTAGATCGGCATAGTATGTTTTTGAGATCATTACAAATAATGGGTCTAACATTTAATCCAGAGCTCAATACAGAGCAGATGAAAACGTCGTAAATTTCGGCCGGGTCGACGATTTTATATCCTCCATAATGAGGGGAGTATTCAAAATATTGAAACTTGCATATATAGGGGTTATGTAATTTGCAAAATATCTGCCAGTAGGAATCGAAATAACAAATTACACATACTCAGGTTGGAAAATTCGATTAGAACCATGAAAATATATATTAAATAGGGCGGGACATTTGGAGGCTATGTCCACTCCAAGGATCCGGGCTGGAACATGAAAGTTTTTATAATGTAGCTGTATCTTTACACAGGATTACTAGAGGTAACTAATTATAAAATATAAAAAAAATGGTTGAATGTACCAAATAATTAGGGGTACCATTATATGGGCCCTACGCTAAATATTGGACCAAAATTGATTTATTTGAATAAGAGAATTTTCTAGCATATGAGAAACCAAAATACTAAACTACTGCTAATTTGGATGAAAATCGTGACATAACTTTCCAAAATACCGAAATTTGAAAGGTAGTGGAGCTATAGCAAAATGTTTATCGTTAGGATGTTTGTTTTTGATATCAATTACAATGGAGCTACATAGTTTGGCATAGCCAAAAGGGTTCCTGACAACATTAGATATTTTGAGAAGTTCAGAACGGCCGAAATTAACTCGGCTTTTAATTGTCAGTTTTAAATCAAGTTGCCTTATCTCGTCTCAAAATTTCTCTGAATTTCAGCTGGCCTACAAGGACTACTTCCGATTATATATAAAAATCCCTGATCAGCTTCAGGATATCTACAGAGTCTCCAAGCTTCAGTTCGTATAAAACCCCATGATCAGTTCGTCTATTGGTCTTTATATGCAGAGGCATGTGCATAAATAATGCCTGATTCAACTCATTATTAGATAATCCGCTAAGCTTTTCTATAGAGGCGCACTTCGGCTTTTTTACACTGTGACATACAAAACTCCAAAGCGAAAGTAATAAATTATGTGAGAGATAGGGATTGTTAAAAATTTGACATATCCAAAGAGGATGAATGTAGTTAAGGTGAATTGGGGAAACCGAAGGTTCCTTAAAAAATAGGTCCTTCGTGTATCTGTCAACTAGCAACTAGTGAACTTCGCTGATACACCAGTCAAGGTCAGCTCGATCCATGATCGCCACTAAAAGATTTTCTGGAACGCCTTGTTGGCCAGCAGAGTCGCTAAAAGTCATTCTCTGGGCTTCCTGCTTCGAGACGGCGGGTATGACTTTCACCTCACTCTTACTACTAATGACAGGATTCTCCTTTCATGTGACCGACGGGTACGAATCAATATACCGTGTATCTAGCGGCTGCATAACAGATTGCAGCTCATCCGAGGACCTCATTCTCTTCACACCCAGTGGTTGTGTTCGAGATTTGGTTGCAACATATCAATTTTCATAACCCTGCATTTGGGTTTTGGCAATTCAACAGTAGGCGGATTGAGATGATTGTTTATTTGCTCAGAGGGAGGTTATATCTTAGCAGCCATTGTGGAAGACGAATCATGGGCCTAGGCGCTGATCTTCGCAGCTGACGAATCATGGACCTAGGTGTATGAGCCTTAAGCAAAAACAGCATTCGAACGTGTGGGTATTCAAATGAGCTGAACCAAATCTAAGAATGTTGTTCGTGGAGAAAGCAAATCGAAGCAAACGGGCACCTGTGCCTTCGGCAAAACTGTTCATAAGGTAGTGTTTCGTTCGAAAACGAACAAGGGAAGACGAACTATTGTGCACCATGACAATCAAACCAGCCCCATTTTTGTCGACCAAAATTTGAAATTGATAGGTCATCCGTCATGCAGTACCCAATCGCTTCATTATATTCTCGCACATCAACGAAAAATACATTGTCAACGATTTTCGTCGCCTGAAGATGTATGTTGTATATAAAAGTGCTTTGACAATTCGTTTGAACGTTTAAATAATGCTGGAGAATACATTGAAAACCATTTGTTATGATTAATGTATATGATTAATAATATATATATATATATATATTTTTTATTCTACAAATTGCTTCTATGTATATATGGATGTGTGTTATTAAAGTATGAAAAGTAACTCACTCACAGCTGAAAATAAAAACTTTGACGTGTAGTGGCGTGAGAACAAAATTGAAACATTTAATAACTGTCATCTGATAACTCAATTAAGCATAGAAAAAATCCTAATGAAATTGTCACGTTTCAAGATAGATGTAACGAAACTTAAAACATTTTTATAAACAAGTTAGTTAGTTAGCGTATATTTATTTACAAATATATTTATTTATATTTCACTTGAATATAACAGTCAATAAAAATAATTCATTAAAAATTATAAAATATCAAATTACAAATTTTATGGAATATCGTCTTTGCATTTTATATTGCTGTCTTATCATTCAGTCATTTATGCAAGAAATTTTCTTATAAAAAAACAATAACAATAACAAAGAAAGGTCTGTTGGAAAAAATCACAACCTACATAATTTGTGGTTATTTTCAATATCTTAAAGTGAAATCAGCATCAAAAGGCAATATGCCGCTTAGGATACTCCTCACCATGGCAAAAAAATTGTTATTGAACCTCAATAACTTTGTTGACGATGATGATCACAACTTTGGTAATTGTGGTGGCATCTCGATGGACGGTGGTACTCCTTTACACCTCTGTGCTGCCTTGGCAGTCTAATGAATTCCCACAATAGAGAATTATGGTGCGAATAAAACAATTCATAAATTGAGCGAATTGATGATGGGGCATGGTTGCTGTGCATTTGTGCCTTGGCCACTGATGAATTGTAAGCGATTGGCAAAGGAGTCAGGCAGTCAATCAGGTTACATGGCTGGCTGGTTGGTTGGCAAAATCTAACTGCCTATCCTTTCCCACAACAACAGCAATACCATCATCAAGAACCCAAATGGCTTACACATCTTCATCATTGCATTTCCAAGTCAAGGATAAACAAGATGCCAAATACAACGGAAGAAAGGCACAACCAATGGGCCACGAAATCAGGTTCGGCTTATTTTTAAATAAACTGCATCTAAAATATTGCAACACTTGCTGCAGCAAAATCTTGATTGGATGGAAAATAGAAACCAGCGAAATGTACGAAAGATATTGATTCCCATAACAATGATGCTGTTACAAAATGTGTTGATCAATATTAACACTTTTTCAAATACATGACATTAAATAAATAATTCAATGGGAATTTTTGATTATGAAGTAAAGTATGCAATGAGTATATGACTTGAAGGGTTAGATATTTGATCTACTATCATCAGAAAGACTATTTTAAGAGTCGGCAACAATTTGAAAGAAGGGGAGCTTACATTAGGAATCTGTAAGAACAATATATATATATATTCATTAAGATTTAACGGAAAGTAGTTGTAGATTTTGCAAATTAATTATAACAATTACAACGTTATGCCGCAATCTCCATTATGAGTTGATCATTAAAAATACCAAAAATCTAATCGGGATTCCAGGAGAAATCTAATTTTGGACTAGGAGAAAGATGTTTGAAATCCCCAAAATTGAGGAATTACCGTTACCGAATTGTGGGGTTTTTTGGTCGTGAGATTTGGCACTCATTGAAATACAAAACCAGTGAGCGGAGTGTTATAGTCGAACGGTTCGGTCCATTTCGCGACATTTGCACCCTATTGACCGATTAGAGACCAACAGCTACTATTTCTTAGCCTAACATATTTTCGGAATATATTTCGCCGGATTGAACATTTACACAATAATAGACAAATTTTGTCATTCACACAGAAACGTCTTGGTTGATTTGATAACTTGGCCAATTTCCCCATGTAATGTGTTGTGATTATTGGCTGTTTTTTGTAACCTATAGAGCGACTAGAAGTACACACAAAATTAAGTTTGTGGTCCATTCATCTCCTAATTATCATCTGATAAATGCGAAAATTTTAGGCGTCGCCCTTGACCAAACCGGATTTTAAATCGATCAGTGCGAAACATATGCCCTATAATGTGGTAATGGTAAGCAGAATAGGGCAATGCTTCTCTCTTCATCCGATCCCTTTCTCCGTGTAAAATTTCGTGATGTTCGGGTCAAAATTGTGAACTTTAGTTTTTGGTCCCTAATTATTAACGGGCCATTACCAAAAATAATAGGGATCTTCTTTGGCCAGAACCTACATGGCAATATGTCCATAACTGTGACCTGTATCCTGTTTACCAATTATAATGGACAGACGGACGGACACACATGTCTAGATCAACTCGGCTAATCGAGATATGACCGTTAGTATATTAGAAGTAGGATCTAGGACCAATATTTCGCGGCGTTATAAACTCTTGAGGCTGCACAAAGCTATAATACCCTAATAACATAGTTGTGTATTGTATAATTACAGCCAATTCATTTGAAAAACTTGTCTAAAATCCCCAAAATACAGAATAATGGGAGTTATAGTTATATGGGGCTATAATAAAATACGGAATAATGGTTGTACCATTATATAGGGGCTACCCGGAAACTTGGCCGATATTGACAATTTTTGGTAGAGAGATTTTCTCCTCCCAAGTTCCCCAAAATACACAAAATTTAGGATGTAGCGTTTTATGCGACCTTCCCTAAAACGTGAACCAATATTGATCATGTTTAGTAGATAGATTTGTCACCCCATGGGAATCTGAAAAATTAAACGGTTAAGACAGTTCAGTTAAAAAAGTGGCCAAAACCCTCAAAAAAACCGAAAACTACCCAACGTGAATCAAAAAATACAAAATTACAGTTGAGTCTGTTGAAAAACGTGTTTAAAACCACTAAAATACCTAATACCGTTATATGTGGGCTACCCTAAAAATTGGGTCAATATTGATAATTTTCGCTAGGACAATTTGATAACCAATGCGAACCAAGCGTGCCAAATTACTGCCAATTCAGTGGAAAAACCCTGTCAAAAATCCCCATAATACCGAAAATGTTGAGGTACCTTTATATTGAGGCTATACCAAAACGTGAACCGATATACTATATGCAAAATTTCAAAGCTCTATCTCAAATATTGGGATCTCTATCGTGATTTCAACATACGGACGGACACGCATAAATCGACATAGAATTTTATTTTGATCAATAATAAATATACTTTATGGGGACTCCAAAATATGGGGTCTCCAAATATTTCGAGGTTTTATAAACTGAATGTCGAATTTTATATACACTCCACCCTATGTTGGAGGCTATAAAAATAAATTCAATAGCTACAAATAAAGGTATTTAGCTATATCTTCACATATATTAGGGTAGCCAGCCAAATAATAATCACGTCATATCTGCGAACTTCGACCTGGGGCAAACTTTTCCTTCTGGGCTTTTCATATACTCATCAAGGTGTTTCATCCCCAATAGGAATTTTGAATTTTTCGAGTTGTTGCAAATGGTGCAGAGTAAAAAAATATTCTGTAATAGTTCGTTTGTTTACAAAAATACATATTTAATTATGGTGTCAGTTAAATTTTATTTGAAAAAAAAAATAAATTTTAATGACAAAAAAAAGAATTCAATGTGTATTTTTTTTAATACATATTGAATTCTTTTTGTTCCAAATGTCTTTATTTAAGATTTTGAAACTACTTCTTTAATTTATTTGTGAATTATTTATTTTAGTTAGTATAAAATGTTTTTTTTAATTAAATTTATTATTGAAAAATATACAATTTTTTGAACTCCTATTTCTACTAATTACTGCTACACTATTCGAAGTTATTCCACACCTTCCACAAGTCTTGAACTTCCAAATCAGGAAGGAAAGAAAAACTGCAACAAATGTTTTGCTTTTTTTCTTTTCCATTCGAATGCAAGCACCATGCCCCATTCGGAAAAAAATCTTTTGCCAATCCTTATAAAGTTGAAATCAGGCTTATTGTTTTCTTTTTTATTTCATTTTTCATCTTCGGTTAAAATGGCTAATGAAGAACGAAGAGAAAAACAACCCAAACTGAAATAATCATAAATGAATGAACAAAGGCTTCATAACCGACCAAAAATAACAACAACAGCAGCAACCACAACTAACCTACAACACACATCATCAACGGTTCCCAGTCAGTCAGTTAGTTTGTCTGTCGGTCAATCTGCAATAAGCAATGCAATCAGTGTGGATGAACGGACCGACCAGACGCATACAAACACACATGCAGACACACAAACAGAAATATCCAATGGATATTTTTTTCAAGATATTGGAACCTGTGCCACATAACAGTTAGGTGTCAATGTGTGCGTGTATCTGTCTAGATGCAATTTTGGATTTGTATCTTTGGCAGTTCCCAGTGCGAATATTAACATATACATTCACATTTCCGACACATCTTCAGTCTGTCAGTCATAATCATAATGTAGCTCATTTTATTTCACTTGTTTATGTTTTGATTATTTTTTTTCGTTTCTTCCTTCTTCATTTCAATGGAAGTTTGTGTACAGTGGGTATTGAATTAAAATTGATTTTTAATTTAATAAATCTGTAGATTTCTTAAAAAGTTAATTAAATATTTTTCTTATATATATATATATAACTGAAGCAAATACCAAAAATAAATCAGTTCTTAAAAAGTAAAACTTTATAGAAATTTTCTGTGATCGATTGTAAATAGCCAATTCAGTTCAAATAATATTTGAAAACTTAATAGTGCATAACATACGAACCACTGTTACTTCAATGATTTTCAAGCTGTCTATACCACAAAATGTATAAAAATTATGCTGCGAAATGGCGATTTCGGCATAAACAAAATGAAATGTAAAAATAACATTTGAGTACAAAAACAACAGCAACAACACCAAAAGTCCAAAATCATTTTAGCCAATCACGTACGTAAATAAATTGTAGGAATTATGGTTTTGCGGAACATTTTGTTTTCCTCCTTTTTTTTTTTTTTTGTTGTTGAGCCCACATTAATAATGCTGGACAATTTGGTCCTTGTCCAGCTGTCTTTAAATAATAATAACAGATTTTCAATAATTGCATTCAAATATATAATTTTAAATTTAAGAACAATATTGATATAAAATAATTTATATTAAAATTATTTGTCATTAGATGAAGGTTTGGATCAGGTTTGGTCAATATGTTCCGAATGACAGCCCATTTTTTTGCACGTTGAATGAGAATGATAAGAACTACTATAAATATTTCTGGCCTGATTATGAATATGCGAATATTTGTAAACAAAATCGTTTTTCAATGTAATCAGCAGCATGATTTATGCTGTCTAACCAAATTATCACGAACACAACTGCACCGATGTAAAAAAAAAAGAAAACAGTAAGGAAAAGTAGGGCGGGCCGACTATATGATACTCTTCACCACTTTGGGTACATACAAGAGATGCTAATATAGCATCTTTGGAGAACAATTAAGATGAATTCGATGGAATAGATATTTGGGTCAATTAAATAAACGCATACAATTCTGAAATCTATAAAAAATCTGGATCTAATTGAGCCACCGTAGTATACACCATTTGGTATGCTGCAGCACAGCGGGCTGTCCACAATTTTATCTTGCTAGGAGAAGTCTTTACCATTTGGTGCTCAAATTGCATTTACTATCCAAAATTTCGTCTCAATCGGACAAATATTTAAATTTAAAATGCGGACAATAGGTACGCTGTGCAAATTTTGAGACAATTGGGGAAATATTGGGAGTTTGGTGCATCATCGGACGAAATTATATGTGGGAGCTATATCTAAATCTGAACCGATTTCAACTAAACTTCACAGACATTAAACTGGACTTAATTCAGTACGCTGTGCAAAATTTTGTCTCAATCTCAATGTGATTCTCTGCATATTCTCAAAAAGTTACAGCGAATTTGGTTGAAGCATGTCTCTAAGCTTCCCAAAATACCGAAATATGGAATGCAGCGTTATATGAGGGACTCCCTAAAACTCCTGACACTCCACGAGACCACATAAAAATCAAGTTAGAGCTAATTCGATTAAACACATGCTCAAACTCCTCAGAATACGGAATAGGGTTACCATTATATGGGTGCTACCCGATAATATATGAGGCCTATACCAAAAGGTGACCAGATATACCGCAATTGAAATATCTACCATCCTACTACCAATACCAGTTCAACATTTCAAACATCTATCTCAAATATTGAAATTTCTATCATAAGTTCAACAGACAGACGGACACGCATAAATTGACATATAATTTGAATATTTCGATGTGATGTACACGGAATGATAAAGTTAATATACTTATGGTGGAGGCAAATACCTAGATCAAAACTGAAATCTTCTAAATACCTAAAATGGGGGGACCTTTATACTAGAACTGAGTTAAAATGATGTTAATCCTTTAAAAGCCCATAAAACCAGTTAAAATCTACAAAATATATTTAACGAGACGAAAACTTTATATGGAAGCTATGTAAAACATGAACCTATATTGAAAATGTTCTGCAAAGACAAAAACACGGAAAACCCCACACTCTGAAAATGGAACGGTATCGTTATATTAGGGTAAAACTGAATCGTGGACCGATACATACAATTTACAATACAAATATGTGATGTATGATGAGTAACGTCTACGTAGTCTTTAGAAAGGGAACATCAACTAGCAGAAAAATTGACTAAACTTCTCTATGATAACTCTATAAGTATATTGATATATTTAAATGATAAATCTTTCGTATCGATATAATTTATCCACATTTACTAGCCTACCTAGTCCACACATAAAATATGTTTTCCTTCTTCCCGAAAATCTTACACATCAAGTAGACATAAATATGAATATGCGTATATTTATGTTTGTCTCTACCTATGTTACATAACTATTTAAATCAACTTTGCTGTTGTGCACCACCTCTTATGGACGACAACTAATTACTCGTACATGTTCACATACTCAAACAAGTGTGCTGTGTAATGTAATTTATGCGACAACTCCTTGTAACTTCTTTATTTCGCATTAGTCGTGTTCATACGTGGACACATAGTACCTTCCGCACGGTTTCTTCTTCTATTTCTGGACACAAGAAACCCGCTGATCCATTCATTATCTAGCATGATGGACGAGGTATTAAGTGGGTGGAGCACAACATTTATTGTCGGCATGTTGCGCTTTTGTTTGTTTGTCCTTCCTTTCTGCGCTCCAACGTGTCGCAAATGAGTTAAAGCCACATCATTTTGCAAGACATTAGATTACACACTTACAGGCCAATAGAATCTCATGGCTAGTCTTTTCTTGATGTCGCCGTCCGCCGTGTTCAAAATTAACATAATTTAATTGAAACTCTTTCCGTGCCGGCGTCTGGCCGGGCTTCTCTGTGAATCATTGTTAGATGTACCGCCAAAAAAAAAAAAAAAAAAAAAAAAAAAACAAGAACTCGATTTAGAGATTACACGCCGTCCGCGCTTGCTTATTTGATTTAATATAGAAATTGTCCATTTAATTTTAAATGACCCGTACCGGCAGTCAGTTCTGAAGTAATTTTGCATAATTTGAAAACAAAATTACTTAGATCGAATTGTTATGAAACCAGAATGTTTACATTTACCATCGCCACATCAGTATGTTCTGTTTTCTTTCGCTAGGCGAGCATCTGGGAAAGAAATGTAGCAAGTTGAAATGTAAAGTAAATGACTTGACTGTGAGCTGATCCATATCTAGTGGAGACCTGAAGTTGAAAGACCATTTGTCGGTGATTTTGTGGGATCACAATACGTGGTGGAAATAAAATAAAGTTGAAAAAAATATTTGCCCAGCTCATTTTGTTTTCTACAAACAATTCATAGACAAAACAGTGATGCTGCAATAAATGACCGCCATGAACAAGATCCGGAGATATTGTAAAGAAATAATTGAAACAATTCTAATATTACAGAGTTCGTATTAATAATCATCCGAAAATGGCTAACCGATGTAAATACCATTCTACCCTATAAATAATGACAGAATGATTTCAAAATCACTTTGAATACTTTATCTAAATTAAAAAAATAAATATATATATATATATATATATATATAATTTATACTCAACGTCAAGGTTTGGAAAGCCTATGAATATTTTATATTATTTATTTAATTATTCCGTCGATACATATTAAAAAAAAACAACTAAATATTACCATCTGTTTTATGTAGAAGAAAACAAGGATATCCCGAAAAGAAATAATCAAATTATTGGAATAAGTTGGCGTGAAATCTTAAAATTTACATTTCGGGCTCCAAAAATTTGTTGTAAGAACACAAAATGTCAAATAGCTGGTCTTTTTAGGCAATTCAATTCGGAATACTATAAATCCGTTCAATATGCAATATGGCGCAAGTAAACTCGCCTAATATAAATCAGGACCTAGGAGTTAATTTTCCTATTGAGAATACTGAATTCGATGCTCATAGATGTCCGAAATTGGTTGTTATATGGGTGATAATTCAAAGAAATAAGTCCTTACACTTGTTGTGAAACAGAAATATCCTATTTTGGTTCTAGACGTCACATTCGCAAGTCTGCGTGGGACTACGTGGTAAGTATGATTCGTCAACGTACGTCAAAAATCAGTAACAAGACATAATTTTTTTACAAAAAGGTTTTCGCTCACAACTAAGAACTAGTGCTCGGACTTCATCTAGGTTTGACAAGTTCGGATGAAATCATATATTTCGTTCGTGTCACAGAAGATTAACAAATTTTCAAAATATTGACCCTTTGTGGGGGACGTACTAGAAGAAGTGTATTCATGTGCAAAGTTTGGATGGAATTGGTTATTCACTCCAAAAGTTATCGTGAGCAGCCGGACAGACGTACGGACAGCGGACATTTGTAATAGGCTTCAAAGTGTCTAGAGCGGATTTGATCCAAAGAAACGTGAGGTATAAAACCAATATTTCGACGTGGCACATTGTTTGTCGTAGCAAAAGGGTTATACCCTCATTACTGAATATGCTGAGGGTATAAAAGCCAGAAATGTCATATTACACCCACTTGGGTTTTTAAGTGACTTTCAATATACCTAAAATCGGTAGGAAGTTTTATGTCTTTTCATTAAACTCTTCCTGATCTGATTTTTTTAAGAAAATTATATGCCTAATTATAGAAATATTGTCTGGAAAATGAGACTAGTATCTTGCTTATAATAGGTAGTTAACCAAAATATTTCAATTTCATGTAAGGATGCGTTCGAAAATTAACTACACTGAAAAAAATTTGTGTACCCACATAGAAAACCTGAATGCAAAATTAAATCCGTATGATAGCAGATTGTTCCTGCTCCGAAAAATATTGGTCAAATTACAACCACTCTAGTTGGAAAATTTAAACGGAGCTTTTTTTAACCCCTTTTTTGTCAAGAATCCGATGTATCAAATTATAGTCATTCCCTGAGAATTATTCGATTAAAAATGTATTAATAACAAAACTTTTAGATGGAGTTATATAAAAACATAGACCTCTGTTTACACAGCACAAATTTGTCCGCCTTCGGTTGGGAAATGCGGCCAAAGTCTTCAAAACACTGAAAAGGGGATGATACCATTCTATTGGAGCTATACCAAACCATAAACTGACATAGATAATTTTTGGTAGAACGATTTGACACCCAATAAGAATTTTATAAATCAAATTAAAGCGAATTTACGATAACGATTGAACGATTGAAGATATGCCTAAATTTCCCAAAATACCCAATAATAGTAAAGATACACTATGTGAAAGTGGTAGGGAGATTTTATACTCGATAAGAATACAATATATAAAGTTACAGCTAATTTGATTGAAGCACGTGTTCAAGCTTCCCAAAATACCGAAATATAGGTGAACCCTTAAAAGTGAACCATAATTGGTCATGTTTATTAGGTAGACCCCATGAGAACCTGAAAAATCCAATTATAGCCAAATCGTTTAATTAGGTGCATAAAATACAGAATAATTTTTGGTAGGGACATTTTCTATTCAATGAGAACACGTGCATCAGCTCACCGAAATACCAATTTTTGTGGTGTAGCATTATATGGGGGCTTGTGTGGGGGTTACATCGAAACATGGATCATTATTGATATTTTTTTCTGATAGGCTATAAATGAATTCGAAATGCTAATATACAGCTGATTTTGTTCAAAACGTGTCTGAAACCTTCTCCATGGGAGATTTTTTACCCAATTTTTTGAAGGAAGATTTGATACCCAAACGTAAAAAATTACAGCCAATTTAGTTGAAAACATGCCAAAAATGAACATAATATCGAATATTTGAAGGCTCAACCTAAACATGAACCGAGGAGTAATAACAATGGCAGTGCAAAATTCCAAAGCTCTATCTCAAATATTATGATCTCTATCGACAATAAATTCTGATTCTGATCAAGAATATATGGGGTCTCCGGTGACTATTTCGACGTTCTACTGTACACAACTAGCTCTGGGCTCTCTGGACACAAACGTGTAGCAAAACCCCAAGTTGTGTTGATTCCAAAGGTGTTCAGTATATTAAATTCAAATATTTTCCTTTACAATATTTTATATTTCTGAGTACTATCGGTTCTAGCTAAAACTTTTGTATGGCCAGTCTAAAAAATCTGAAATTACAATTTCGAATCCTCGAATGTGCAAAATGTGAATGGTACATCTTAAACATTTCGATCCTTCCGTAGAGATGATAATGATATTTTTAATTTTATGTGCATCAATAATTTTTTTTCAATAGACCAGTTTGTATTTCCTTTTTGTACAAGCAGCGCCTTTTTCTCATACCAATATTAATAGGTTTTCCGATAACATCATTTGATACCGACACCAATATCGATAAGAAGAAAGATGATCATCGCAGGTGATGAAAATAATGAGGGGCATAATGTGATAGTAATCGATGTTCACATAGCCCAAAGCAAAAAACTCATTACCCGACTTTGATTACAGACGAAGCACATGGCAACGACAGGCTATCATACAAGATCGCCAATGTACACGATTATGTTGGAATGACCAAACCACCCGATGGCGTGAACTTGTCCAATTTGCATATCATGAATAAAATGTTTTTTCTCAGCAAAAATCTGGGTAAAACCCCATCCTTTAAATTGTTTGTTGACAAACAATACGGAAATTGTAGAACAAATATTATTACCTTGCATTATGACCGTACACTTTTCGGCTAATCATATGCATGTTGCATGCCTCATTACATGCAACAGTTGGTGTGAGTAGTCCATCATTCACAGTATAGCTGGCGTGTCAAATATTTGTGGCCCAAAGGCTTCGATGACTGGCTGACAAGTGCAAGTGAATGTCGGTCGGTTGACTTGGTCGAAGCAACGCATGTGACACTCATACCGCGCAACGTGGCCTGCTTGGCTGTGGCACTGGAACTAAAGTGCAAAAGTACAAATTCCTGATTCGCATACTTAATGTTTGCTGCTGCTGCCGCATGGTCTGCCTGCAGCATTATTTTTGTTTTTTTTTTACTTTTTCAATGTTGCATGTTCCACACATTTCCAAAGTTTTGCTGCATCACACAATTACGTATTATTGTTATTGAAGCACTGAGGACGTCAATACAACGGTGATGGAGGGCAGCAGAAGGAGTACATTTTGCAAAATAAATACCTCCAGGAGGGCAGCCATTTATGAAGTGTTGACAATGTGATATTTTCCCATTCAATTATTGGTTCTTGGTTGTTGTTATTAAAAGTGACCGGAGGCAGTTGAAATATTGGAAAGTTGATTTTCTTCCCTCCACCCTCTATATCATAACAAACAAAGGGGTATGAGAACAAACCTTGCATGTTTAGTTATCATAAATGGCACTACAATTCTCAGATTTTGTAAGGTGTTATTATTAAGACTCAAGATTGTGACTAGTGATTGTATTTGTGAACATGACATTAATTAATTAGTAGTTCGTGTTACCACAGTCAATTTACGGTGAATATATAATCAATTGTAGCAGTTGATTTACAAATTGACCACTGAGAGTGAAGATTTTATGCGGGTTATATTGAAATGATACAAGTATATTTCCATATTTGATTTTTGCTTTCACTTTAATACTATCTGTAGAAAATATTTATTTTATTATCAAATTCATTAAGGAGTCAACATAATGTGATCCATGGCATAATTATGGAAGGTAGTCTCATTTAAGAAAGTGATAATGACAGCCATTCTTGTTATGGAATTCATATATCAATTTCAAATAAAATGAAAAATAAACTCCATAAAAGTGTGTGTATGTCGATTGACATATTTCCAATAAATTTAACAAAATACATATATTTTCTAAAGTTGCACATTGCTCTCAAAATTTAATCATGGTTGTTACAACTTATAATTTTAAGTTTTAGAGGCAGGGATTTTCAAAATATTTATAAATATAAATGATTTAACAATTTTTGTCACTGAACACATGATATGCGTACATTTCGAAGGAAGATATTTTTATTTAAATTTTGAAAGCTGAATGCTGTCGAAGGCAAATTTATGAAAAAATAGGAAACATTGGAAACATGACTGCATGAGACTGCCTTGTATTATTTATGTCATGAATGTGATCCCTAAGTTATTTGATATTGAATATGGGATATATCGGTCCACCTTTTGACATTGCCCCAATATCAGGTTTTAGCCCGAATTACAACTAAGCTGACTGTTATGTAGCATTCCGGGTTGTTGGGTGATGAAAAACGTATTTTCAAACAAGTAAAACGTGGTTAAGTTAGGCCCAATTGAACTTTTTATACGATGTAATGTTCATTCAAAATTTCTTTAAAATCTCAGGACCATTATAGGGAGACATTTTCATGGAAAATTATTTGCAAGTAGGAAAAAATTATAACTATAAATAAAGACTTGGGTTAAAAAAACTAGACCAGTAACTTAAATGTAGCAAAAAGAATCTTGGAAGAATTATTTGGGCATGACTTTATATGGGGGCTATGTCAAAATCTTTTCTGAGCAAATCCTAAATTACAGCCAATTCGATTGAAAATGCGATTACAATCCTCAAAATATCGGACGAATCTTTCCATTTGTTGTTGCAAATGGAATTTTAATATACACTTCATCTTATAATAGAAATTAACAAAATATGCCCCGGTTTTTACATAGTGCCTAGAATTTTGCATTCTGTTTTTTTTTTTTTTTTTTTTTTTTTTTGGAGGGCAAGAAGCATATTTGCAGTAATGATTGTGATTGTTTTATACATATGGGGGAATCCTCATCCGTTCTCACAACACGACCTAGCCAGCGACTACGTTGACGATCCGTCTGACTATGTCGATGTCCGAGAATAGATGCTATAATTCGTCGGCGATATTCGCCGTAGACGCAGATCGGTCCATAGATCGTCCGGAGAATTTTTCTCTCAAACGCTCCAAGAGCTACCTAATCTGTTGTCCAAGTACCCATGCTTCAGATCCATATAACAGCACAGTTTGTATCAGCGTCTTGTAGAGTGTGAGTTTGGTCTGGCGAGAGGTGGCCCTGGATTTGAATTGCTTACCCAGGTCATAGTAGCATCTGTTGGTCAACACTATCCTTCTCCGAATTTTAAAACTGATGTCATTAGTTTCATTTATGTGCGGTACTGAAACCGTAGTTTTCAAATTCCACAATTGGTCTTTTAAATTGCATCAAGGGTGGCTGTTACCGCCCGCAATGTTCGACCTATTATGTCGATGTCGTCTGTTCACATTTGCATATCGTATGAACTTTTCCAGCAGGATGTTAAACGGGTCACACGACAAACTGTCAACTTATCTGAATCCTCGTTCGGTATTGAAGAGCTCCGAGAGGTCCTTTCCGACTTTCACTGCAGACCTTGTGCCACTTTAAGTTATCCTGCATAACCGTATTAATTTTGCAGGAATGCCAAACTCAGACATTGCTTTAAACACACCTGAACTGATAGGGCTGTCGAATGCGGGTCCGGAAAAAAAAATCCGGAGAATTTTTCTCTCAAACGCTCCAAGAGCTACCTAATCTGTTGTCCAAGTACCTATGCTTCAGATCCATATAACAGCACAGTTCGTATCAGCGTCTTGTAGAGTGTGAGTTAGGTTTGGTCTGGCGAGAGGTGGCCTTGGTTTTGAATTGCTTACTCAGGCCATAGTAGCATCAGTTGGCCAACACCATCCTTCTCCGAATTTTAAAACTGATGTCATTAGTTTTATTTATGTGCGGTACTGAAGCTGTAGTTTTCAAATTCCCTAATTGGTTTTGCATCAAGGGTGGCTGTTACCGCAGGTAATGTTCGACCAATTATTTCGATGTCGTCTGTTCACATTTGCATCTCGTATGAACTTTTCCAGCATGATGTTAAACAGGTCACACGACAAACTGTCAACTTGTCTGAATCCTCGTTCGGTATTGAAGGGCTCCGAGAGGTCCTTTCCGACTTTCACTGCAGACCTTGTGCCACTTTATGTTATCCTGCATAACCGTATTAATTTTGCAGGAATGCCAAACGCAGACATTGCTTTAAACACACCTGTAGGTCTATTCTGTAACTATTAACAACATTCGATATTGTTTAAATTTCTTTTGTTATTGTAAAAACAATAAAACAAACAAATGAAATTGTTGTAAAATAGACAATATCGAATGTTGTTAAAAAGTTACAGAATACAGGGGCTGAACGGATAGGGCTATCGAATGCGAATTTATAGTAGACGAATAGGTGGAATGTGTCGATGTGTTTTTCGTGGGTCTTTTCCAGGATTTGGCGCAGAGCGAAAATTTGGTCAATGTCCAATAATGTCATTGACCATTTTCTTCAGTCGTTCACACAACACGCTGGATAGCACTTTATATGCAATGGGAGGGAGACTTATTCCTCTATAGTTGGCACATATCGTCGTGTCTCCTTTTTTGTGCACGAGATACAGCATCTGACCACCAGTCTTGAATAGTTCGGCTGGTATCAATTTTAAGCTCAAGAACTCCTCTGGATATTCTGTCGATTTCTCCAGTCTATGTACTTCATATAATGCAAATTTTGGCACTTTTCACAAAAGTCTGGGTCCATTTGACCCGCTAAATATTACACAATGTCAATGAAATCATGCAAAATCTCGTGATGTTCGGGTCATAATTGTGGCCTCTAGAGCAACCAGATAAACAGACATAAATAAAGTTTTTGGTCCATTTCATCCCCTAAATTACCAAAAACAATACGGATCTTCTTTGGCCAGAACCCATCATACTGTGGCCTGTGCCGTGTTTACAAATTAGAATGGGCAGACGGACGGACACACATGTCCAGATCGAAATCAGCTAGTGGGGATATGACTTAAAGGTGGGCCTAGGACCAATATCTTACGGCTTCAAAAACTATAATACCCTGACAACATAGTTGTGTAGGGTATGAAAATAAATATTATTTATTCAAACCAAAAACAACTTATTTTCTCCAATATCATGTTTTTTTTTCATTTTTCTCATACTTCGTGAACATTTTTAACTTTTACACGATTATTATAATATCTCCATAATCATAATTCACGAAGACTCGCTTTTGGTCAATATAATAAACAGTGAAATTTTAAGATTTCTTTTCGCGCAACAGCCAAAAGGAAATTTTTCATTGAGGTAGTACGGAAATTAAACAGTCGATTTTTTGAAAATGGAATATTAAAAAAATTGCAATATTGTTCATATATGTATGTGTCAGCCTCCAAAACCCTACAATGCGAAAGTATACCTTCGTAAGTAAGTGTATACACTTACTTTGATGGTAAAACGTGTTTAAATCCTTCGAAAAAAATTGGGTGGAATACTGTTATAAGGGAGCTATACCAAACGTGGACCGGTGTTCATATTTTCTTAGTGGGAAGATTTGATATCCCATGTTTCCAAATTACAGTACTGTTGTAAAACGTGCCCAAAGTCCCTAAAGTATCGATTAATATGGGTTCCGCTCTATGGTGGCCACCCCGAAATATTGATACATATTGATAATTTCTCTCCAATGAGAAACGTGCCAAAAAGGTGCAAAATCAAAAATGTCCCGTGAGTGATCCAGAAAAATCCTTCGCAAAAAAAGGACGAGGCAGATTTTGAAAGTGCAATAATAATGCTTGATATTTTTTACATATCGACAAATAAAAGTCGACTTAGCATGTTTTAAAGTTCTTTACGTTTTTAGATACTACGGTCCTTAATTTACATTCACTGAAATTTTGGTAATCATCGGCCAATCCAAACCAAATGTACTTAGCATGGCAAAGAAACTTCCATACTTTGAAAGCTTCTACTGAAAAACTCACTTTTCAGACTTAGCATACTATGGTTCGGAGGCGTCGATAAGTAAAGAATATTTAACGTTCAAACTGTTCACACAACTCACAGAGCTTTCATATTATTAGCAATGATGTCAAGTCATGTATATTTGGAGTCACGTGAGTGACCGCTCTTTTGTGGCTTTTATCGCAAAAGATAAAAACCGGAAGCTCTCAATTTGTTTGTATCATTGTCGCATACAGCTTTTTTCGCCCGATTTTTTGCAAATTATGCACCAAATGGCCAAATTTTTGTTCGATTAAGACAAAATTGTGAATTAATTAATAATTAATACAAAAATGTTGAGCTAAGAATAGGATATACTGAAATGGGTTCTAAATTGTGAAGTATTCTAAATGGTACACCAAGTACCAAGTTCTTCAGATAGTGAGGAAAAGTCCGTCACTTTCTGAACATGTTAAAAAAATATTCACAAAGGGTTAATACTCTGTTCCACAGTGTGGTAATGGGTAAAAAAAAATATATAAAGCAGATAGGGTGTAAAGAAACTCAAAATATCCCTCAAAATAACAATACAGTTTCCTGACTACTGTTTTCCATGCTAAAAATTCATCAAATTCCTTTTGTTCAAGCATTTAAAGGCAGCACAAAATTTACAATAATAACCGAAAACGAAGAACAAAAAACCCTCCCCGTAGAACATTAATGTTTTGATAAAATAATTGAGATAAAGAAATAAGTCATAACGAATAGAGGACATCATTCACAATCATTTTTTTCCTTTTGAGTTTTGCCAAAGGAACCTAAACAAAAAAAAAACATAACGATGAACGCGTTTCTTCCCCACTGACGTAGATGGTGCTGCTCTTGATGGTGATGAAACCACGATCGTAGACATTGTCAGGCAAACCGAAAACTTATAAATATGTATGAATTTTTAAATTATTGGAATCGCTCTTTTGATGAACTTGAAGATCACACCGCCAACAAGGAGAATTTCGAATATACTACAACAGACACAAAAAGCAAAAAAATGATGATTTCAAACTAAGGGTCGTAATGATGACCAAAAAAGACGATGAAAAAAATAAACGTAAAAAGGTTTTCTCATCACACAATCGAAAACCAGAGAATCATCCTCGGACAGATAGATAAACGGACATCAATGAACCTTCATTAATTTAAGCCATGACTATCGCAGTTGATATGTGATGGTCAGTAAAGCATTTATAGAAGGTGTTTACACCATACACAACGACCTGATAGCGAAAGGATTGAAAATAAAAGCAAAACGTTCTATCATGACAATCCTTAATAAATGATTGCTTTAATGGACGTGGAGATTTTCCTTGTAATCGAATGTGCAACAAATTACTGACACTATATAAGCTTATTAGTCTGGGTTAAATCGCATTTCAAAAAATATGAAATCGTATGTAAAGTTTATATACTTCTTTTATAGGTCGATCCCGACCAAAAATGTAATTTTACCAGTAAGAACAGATCATCACTTTGAGTATATTGCATATTGTAAGGTACGTTAACATATATGTACCGATTTAAACCAAGTTAAACAAACTTAATTTTCTAATGATTTTGGTCCTATATGAGCCATAAACGTTTGATGTCATAGACGTAGTATCATTGGAGAACAATTAATATAAAATCGGAAAAATTTAATCAACATTCCACCTTTTTTAATATTCAATTTTCAAAACCAGAAAGCGTTGGGCCGACTATATAATACCCTTAACCAATTTGGGTATATTCTACGTACGTCATTGTTCCTTTGAGGGAACAAGGGAACGAATTTAAATATGTGATCTTTATCTATAAGTGAGCCGACTAACATCGATCCATACACATGCATTTCGGCAACCTATGCTGAATTTCATTTCATTCGGACAGATTTAGAGTCGTTTACGTACAATTGGATACATTTATGTAAATCGATTTATAGCACACTTGATGCACGCTATTCGGTATGCCACATAGTTCAAAATGTAATCTCAATCAAACATTCCGTTCGAAATATATATGGAAGCTATGTCGCACAGTGTCACGACCGCGGCCAAAAATGGTCAAAACCAAGTACCACGGAGGACAAATTTTTTGATGAGGATTGATAGAAAATACTCCAATTAGAATAAATATGAAATTTTATATCGATATGTCGAGTAGTTTTGTCTCTACAAAGGTTCAAATCTGATAATTATTTATAAACTGATTTTTTGTCATATTTTCGAAAAATGGGTGTGTTTTTCTGATGCTCAAATATTTGAATATTCGAATTAATGGTTACTATAAAAGTGTTTATTTTGGTTGCTGTGGATATAAAAACTAGGATTCGCTTTAGTTTGTACGTATGTAGATATCATATGGTATATACAGTCGTCCACACTTGTAGTACTTAGTTCATCAAATTTGTAAAACAAATTTTAAAAGTAGTGGAGCAGAAAAAAGAGTTTAAAAAAGGTTAGCTCTAATTTTTTTTATTTGAGTGGTGAAAAGTGTGTTATTTAAGGAACAAAAAAAAATTAGCTGCGGAGTCCTGCGGTCCTAAGAGTTATTTAATTTTTTTGGTGACCACCTTATGAAAAAATATGGCATATTCACGAAATGGTTAGAAGCGAATGGTCAAATATGTTATGTATACAATTAAATAAGTTATTGAGGGTCAAATAGGAAGGAGAAAATGGATTCAGAACATAGTAATAATACAATATTTTACATAAAATGTGCAATTAAGTGGTGAAAACGTTATTCGAAGCGGAGATATGGGAGAATTGGTTTTAAAATATAGCTTTTAAATAAATTTTCAGTCAGTTTGAAGATTATACTTATTTATCAGATCATTTGAGACATAATCTTATAATCTAAATTTAGAGGTCGCACATGAATTACCTTTGTGGAAAGTTCATACAGAAAAATATTAGTTCATGGCATGGGATATGCAAAGTGCAGTACAATACCTTTTGAGCGACTTTCACAAGATGCTAACAAGTCATGCCAACAAATAATTAGTAGCAGCCCGAACTTTTGTTAAAGCCGAGTTAAATAAGGATTTTATTTAGAATTTTATATTACAAACCGACCTTGTAATATCCTTAAACTGTCATAAAGTAAAGGCCCGAGATTATAATATGGATGATACTAAATCGTACATTTGGGAAGACAATATTATATATATATATATATATATATCTGATGTGTGCTTTGAAAATGTTGTGAATTCTAAAAAAGTATTTTATTCGTTATTAAAGGATATCAAATAGTTTTTATATTATAATAAAAATAACAAAAATAAAACTATTATACTTAATTTATCTGCATATAACGATTTTATAGCATCTTCTCCAATTAAAAAAACGTAATAACGTCATTCTAGTCTCAATTTAATATGTTGTGCAAAATTTCGTGTCAATCGGACAAACATCTGAAGTTTGGTTCACCTTTTACCTAAAATCGTACGAATATATATATATATATATATATAATATATATTTATATATGGAGGTGATATATGAATCTGAAATGATTACAACCAAACTTGCCAGAGATAAATTTATATTAACTTCAATTCATCGTACATAATTGTGTGACAATCGGACAAACCTTGGTACTTTAGTGCGCGATATACATAAATTCGGAAAAATATAAATGTGGGAGCTATATATAGACTTAATTCAGTACCCTGTGCCAAATTTCGTGCAAATCGAAAGATATGTAGGTACATTGGTGCATCATTTACAATAAAAACGACAATAATATACACCTAAGTCTGTTTTTACACGGTAGAAGAAGCCGTGTAAATAAGACATTGATCTTATACATAAAGGGAATTCCCCTAAATTAGTGTTATTCACATTTCCTTTGACCAGTAAAAATTGCTTGTACGCGCTAAAGGGGAATATACTTAAATCTTAAGGCTAGTGTTCGCAAACTTTTCTTTCATAAATACTTTTTTGTGATATGAACATACTTCCCAAAAATTAAATTTGACAAAAAAAATTTAAGTACATAAAATTTCAAATCGTGCTAAATGGAATAAAATCGTCTAAAAAAAACCAAAAATATTCAATTTTCAAACCGTGTTATATCAAAACCGTGTACAAAAAGACCGTGTAAAAACAGACTTAGGTGTATATGGGAATTAAATCTGAACCAACTTTTTAGGTTTCAATAGGGTTAGTCCTTGAGCCAGATATATTTTTGTATTGGTCCTAGACCCACCTTTTAGAATACCGATAGTCATATCTCGACTAGCTGAGTCAATTTAGACATGTGTGTCCGTCCATCTACACATTATATTTTGTAGGCCCTGGTAGATGGATTTTCACGAAGAAAATTTTATTTTATCCGGAACGTAAAAAAGCTTACTGATCGTGGGTACACATATCAGTCATATACCAGATATAAAAATTACTCAGATTCGCAAGTACAACAATCCTACAATTACAAGTTTTGAAATTCCTGATTGCGAATTGAAAATAGAAGGAAAATTCAAAAACTACTCAAAATCGAGCTTCAAAATGTCAGCATTATTTAAAGGTAGATGCAGAAATATTTTCAACAAACATAAGGAACGCAATCATCATTTTGTAGGCTTCTACTTCTTCTACCGTGAAATGAGTGACTTAATCACAAATCGAAAAAAAATTAAATAATACACTGCTTTTTAGGCTCTCTAAGCCACTAATAAAAATTGAATTTCTATCGTATAATTTTTGGTGCAATATTTACTAAAATTGGCAATTATATACATGGAGGCTGCAAAATCTGAACAGATTTTAACAAGAATTAATTTGCGTCATCCTAATCTAAATACTTAATTTTTGGTAATTTTCAGAGGAATAAAAAAAACAGTGAGCGGAGCAGTATAGTCGGACGGGGCCGACCATACGATACCCTACACAACTACCACAGATCTCATTTTGCGAATTTTTATATATTTCGTGATAGTTGCACCATCTTTCCCGATTAGAGGTCAACAGCACCTCTTCCTTACACTGACATATTTTCCGAATATTACCAATATTCAGCACAGCCCGTCTAATTACTTGTCCATATTCCCTTCACCGTGGGTTGTGTTGTGATGTTCGGCTTATAATTGTAGCCTATAGATCAAATCGAAAAAAACACAAAAAATTAGTTTTCGGCCCACTTCATCCCAAAATTATTATCTGATCATCACCGAAAATTATAGGTGTGGTCCTTGACCATAACTAGAACCTCATGGAACATTTCAAAGCGATCCGCGCTATATTTCCGCCCTCTAGTGTGGTAATGGTTTATTAAATAATATCTGAATAAGTAAGTACCTGTAAATATTTATGTATAACTCCCACATTCGAGTACATACGACAATATAATTGGTATCAATTTATAGGGCAATCACACATCTTGGATATACTATCAACTTCTCGGCTCTATGTCCTACTGGAGTAAATATATACGCTGTAGAATACAAATTTTGTCATTTTTCACACAAAAGTCAGGGTCTATTTGGCCCGCTAAATATTGACCATGCAAAATTTGGTGAAGATTGGTCCATAACTGTGGCCTGTATCGTGTTTACAATTTATAATGGACAGACGGACGGACGATCGGTATACTTAAAGGTGGGTCTAGGACCAATATTTCGCGGCGTTACAAACTCTTGCCCTGACAACAAAGTTGTGTAGGGTATAAAAAATAAGTGTGTGGTGATGATTCTCCTAGGTTAAGAATATTTTAACATTCTTAGCTCAAAAAATTACATTTAGGAAATATATTAAAAATGATTAGTTTTTAGTGCAATATACTTAGAACCATTACTTTTTGATGTAAAATGTCCTTCGTTTCCTCCTTAGAAGTTTATGAGCCATAATAATAACTAGAATCCTTAAATCAACTAAACACGCACATATACATACACATTGTTAGTGATGTTTTTTTGTTAAAATGTTCGTAAATGTAATTGCTGGCATTCCTTATACGCTGATAATGGACTTTGGTAATTGATATGACGACTGCTAAATAGCATCATCGTCACGCTGATTACTTAGTATTCAAGTGATCACTGGCAATTGTTGGAGTGCAGCGCCATTTAAGTGAGGCCACCAAATGAATATGGACACATCGCCACACACACAGTCAGCCAGACTCCAACAGTCGTCAAGATTTTGAGACAGAAAACTCAGAACTTTGGTTGCTTTTTTGTTTCGACAAAGTATGTTGACAACGAAAAACGGACAATTAGAAAACGAAATATGGACGAACTAGTCGTAATGATGTTGTCGTCTGCCAGCTTGTTTACTTATCCAAATGACCACAAGTCAAGCAATAAAATTACAACAACAACAAAAATTATCTTGCCAATAACATTCAGCGTTCAATTACATGCATTCTAGCAAATGATCAGCACACATGTAATGCAGCGTTTTAAGGAAAAATCTTTAAAATCGATAACAATTAAATCGTCAGTTTGAAATTCCAGTTTGAACTTCTTTTTTGAATAATAATTTTCTTTAGGAATCTAAAACTTCCAATTAACGTAAAATTAAAGAACATTTAATTACATCGTTTACGTTAAATTGAGATGAAATTTTTTTTTCATAGGAAAATGGCGACGCAATGTTATTTAGGATCACCAACAGGGATGAAAATATAATTTCATTTCAATATGAATTAAATAAGTAGGACGGGACCAATATATGAGGCTCTCAGTAGGTGTTCCTACAATTCATATTATCTTACTATTTTATCTTATTGAGCACCTTCGCCATCGGGGCACATTCGGCAATCGCGTTTTCAATATAAATCTCTCACCGCACATCACTAGCTTCGATACATAGGTATCGAATATCAAAATAAAAAACTGTCACAAAGTTTGAAATCTATAGCTAATAAACTTATTTAGATGCACTGTTTTTTGTACTTTTAAAGATGTTTTGGTAATTTTTCCATTCCGTAAGTATTTCGTGTATGAAACTTTTCAATTTTATTAATAATATTATTACAAAGTAGTTAATTACAATGTGCATTCTTATAAAAATAAAATAAATAAAATAAAAATAAATTTTTAGAAGATTGATAGAAATATATGAAAACCAGTAAGGAAAGTTTAAAAGTCGGACGGGCCGACTATATAGAGATGCTCATATGTACAACATCCTTTAGAAAGAATAGACATAGCATCCTTGGAGGACCATTGAAGTTGAATCGGAAGTACATAGATATTTGAACTAAATTAAAACAACCCATACAAATACCAATCTGAAATTTATAAAAAATTGAATGTCAATCATCGAGAAAAATATGTATATGATCTATATATAAATGGACGTATATGAGCAACCGAGGCATCCACCAGTTGGTATGCTGCAACAAGTGCGCTATCCAAAATTTATCCCGACACAAAATCCAATATACGTTATTCTAGGTTAGATTTGGTACGTTGTGTACTAATTCAATCTAAGCGGACAAACTTTAGTTATTTGATACATCATTTTGATGAAATCGGATAAAAATATATATGGAAGCTATACCTAAACCTGAAATGTCTCCAATACAATAAGCTAGGCAATATTTCATGTAAAGTAAAGATAGAAAAATATATGAGGGATCTATATACATACATCTGAACCGATTTCAACAACAAAATATCGTGCAAATAGAAAAGGATCTATGGTGCACTATTTACATAAAATGGGACTAAAGTATATATGTGAGGTATATTTAAATCTGAACCGATTTAAAACTTAACTAAACTAAATTTCGTGATTATAGAACTAGAATAGAATCCTCGGTGCGCCATTTACATAAAATCGGACGAAAACATATATGGGAGCTTTATCTATATCTAAACTAATTTCAACAAAACTTCACGGATGTCAACATATAGTAACTTCAATGCGGTATGCAAATTTTCTCTCAATCGGAAAACATTGACAGTATGATGTTCCTGAACCAATTCCAACAAAACTTCTCATACACCAATCTGGACCTAATTCAGTAAGCTGTGCAAAATTTTGTCTTAATCGGACAAATATTGGCAGTACAGGGTTGCCCATATTCGACGGACCCATGTTTTTTTCTTAAAAAATCAAAGAAAAAAATAAAAATTTGGCGGTTGGCAATGTTAATAATTTAATTTGTTCCAAGTAGATTTGTTTACATCAATTTTTGAATATGATATCTCTCAAATGGCCGCTTCTGGCGTCGATGACGTATTGTGCCCTTTTTGCTGCATTTTCCATCGTTTTTGCCAAAATTTCGGCCGGAATATCGGCTATTTCTTCACGAATGTTGTCCTTGAGCTCTTCTACGGCCCTTGGCTTGTTAACGTAAACCTTTGACTTCAAATATCCCCACAAGAAGAAGTCAGGCGGCGTCAAATCGGCCGAACGCGGTGGCCAGTCCAAATCACCACTTTTCGACATCAAACGGCCCGGAAACAAATTCTTCAGAAAAACGATTTTTATGCGAATTGTGTGCGGTGGACCGCCGTCTTGTTGAAACCAGAACTGCCTCATACGCTTTCGACGAATAATTGGCATCACAAAATTGGTCATCATGTCGCGATAACGCTCCTGATAGATGGTAACAGCATGGCCATTTTAATTTTGGAAGAAAAACGGTCCAATGACCGTTTTCGCACTAACGCCGCACCAAACTGTGACTTTTTCGTCATGAAGATGCACTTCATGAATCTCCTGAGGATTTTTAGTGGCGTAAAAACGGCAATTTTGCTTATTTACGGTCCCATTCAATGTGAAATGGGCTTCATCAGACATGATAATTTTGTTACAAAGTTGCTCGTCATCTTCGGCCATTTCGATAACTCTTTGGGCCCATTCCAATCGACGAGGCTTGTCCGCAGGCAACATTCTTTGCGTCAATTGAATTTTGTACGCGAACAAATGCAAATCAATGCGAATAATCCGTTGTAAAGTGGACCGAGCCATGCCCAACTGCTGAGAACGGCGTTTTTGGGATGTTCTTGGGGAACTCTCTACACTGGCTCGTACGGCAGCGATATTCTCGGCCGATCGCCTTGGTCGACTTTTATATGGCCTCTTCGGATTAGAAAGAGCCTTACCAGTCGAAAATGTTTCGTATAAATGCTTAATGTGTTCTTAGAAGGCGCACTTATCACATTTTTTAATGTTTTAAAAGCACGTTGAGTTTTCACAATTGACTTTTTCGGTTGAATGTAAATTTTAACTATTTCAAAGCACTCGCGTGGCGTGTATTGGTTCATGGCAAAAATCTGCTTGGACTGACGCTTCAAACGTGGTATGTTATTAAGCGATGTGACATCTCTGTCAAAAGTTATGGCGTTGCCAGATGGGCCCGTCGAATATGGGCAACCCTGTATGGTGCTCCATTTACATATATCTAAATCTGAACCGATTCCGAGAAAACTTTGCATACATCAACCTGGACCTAATTAAGTACTCTGTGCAAAATTTTGTCATTCACATAAAATCGGACTAAAATATATGGAAGCTATATCTAAATCTGAACCCATTTCTCCAATTACAATAGTGTTCGTCCTTGGGCCAATTATGTGACATGTTCCAAATTTAATCCTAATCAGATCATAAATGCGACCTGTACTTTGTTCACAGAAACACATGGACGGATAGACGGGCATGCATAAATTGACTTAGAAAGTGATTCTATGCATATTCTCAATAGGAACCATGTGTCTATCTCGTTTCCTTTTGGCTGTTACAAACATATTCACAAAGACATAATACCCTGTACCACAGTGTGGTGAAGGGTATACAAATAAATCTACAATTATCTCATTTATTGTTGTTTTTTGTAGTGATAAATAAAGGCGGTAAGTTCAATTTATCACATGTCGCTGGCTGTTTTTTTGTTTCTCCTGTAAAATTGTAAAATATGGACTCATTGTTTTCACATGTCAAGCCAGCGAAATATTTTCTTGGCCAAAATAAAATTCTATGTAATTTTTTGCGTGACCGTCTGTTTGCATAATACCATAGACAGACGACAGCCTTAATTTGCATTAAAAAGTTCTTAATTTGAATTAAAATTTACCCCTGACAGACGAGAGTTTCTGCATTTATGAACCAGTTTTTTTGTTTCAAAACTATTGTTTGTCTGTGTGTAGGAAGAAAATATTGACATTTCTTTACAATATTTTTTAGGATTACATCTTTTTGAAATTGATACATGGCAGGAAGGAAAACTAACAGCTATAATGAAGATAAAACAGCTCCAAATTTGAAGAAATGTTGAATTTTTCCTTTATTTCTAATTTTTATTTTCGTAAACGTAAACAAATTTGACAACAATCAATTTATTTTCTACAGCATTGCCATACTGAAATTGCTTAATTCAGTATAAATTCAGTTTGATTTTGTGCATTAACAACACATAAAAATGAGGATAATGTACAAGTTAATTTGAATTAAGGCTGTTAATGCAAATTAAGGCTGTCGTCTGTCTAGGCTATAAGTCAATTTATGAATGTGTACATACCCTTTTGTCAAATGTTTCAGTTTATATTTAGTTCTCATATATAATTTCGTCCGATTACATATAAATGGAGTAGGAATCCTGCTTCTATAATTTTCCCCTTAAGAAGGAGATTAGTGGAAATCGTATTATTACCAAGGCTGCTGACTCCAGAACTTTTGCCTTAACTCCCTCTCCAATTTTATTTTTTAGCCGATTCCGAATTTCTAAGTAAAATACAAGATAACGCTAGAGAACAATATAAAATCATCTTTGTGTTATTTTAATATATTCGACTCGAACTGTAACTTTGAAAAGAACAGGTAAAGTACGTATTAATTTTGACATTATCACCAAAGCCGCTGGTGCGAAATTGAAAAAAGTAAAATTTGTCCCTCCTTTTATATAAAAAAGTCGAAGATTAAGTTATAAACCAATGTTTATTTTAATATATATCGCTGGCTTAACTTGAAAAGGACACAAGTCAATTTTTCTGGAAATTGAGATTTTGATACAGTTATGTATAATATGGCAAAATACATTGATCTAAAAAAAAATAAATACACTCATCTCATTTTTATTGTTGTTTTGTATTGATGAGTAAACGCGCCAAATCCAATCCAACACACGTTACTGGGTTAACCCTTTCAGTGTTTTTGTCAAATATGTTCGACATATAAAAATACTCTCTTTCTTTGCGATTTTTCGGTTATCCTATGTACCGTTACTATTGATGTTTCTATTTTTGCTGAAAAACAGACAAAACTGGCCGAGGGTTAAAATGACAATTGCTATTTTTTCTAAACTATGTCCCTTTATATGATTTTAAATACAACATTTTGGATTTTTATTCCGACAATTTTTTTTTTTTTTTTTTTTTGACACTGAAAGGGTTAACATCATGTAAGTCCACTTTTTTATTTTGATTATTTTTGGCATGATTTTCAGCCGAATTGACTGTAATTTGGTATTTTAGGTACTTATGGGGTAGCAACAAACAAAATTTTATCAATATTGGTCCATTTTTTAGGGTACCGCCCATATAACGTTATCCCCCAATATTCGAAATTTTGGTAGGTTTGGGCACGTTTTTAAAACGAATTAGTGGTAATTTTATACTTGTGACTTTGATTTGGTATAAAATCTCTCTACCAAAAAGTATCAATATTGGCCCATGTTTTGGAGTAGCCCCCATATTCCGTTACCCCCTTCACGTTGGTTCTAATTTGACATTCCTACAAAAAATTATCGATATCTGTCTGCGATTTGGTATATTCCCCACAAAATTGTACCGCCCATTTTGACAATTTGAGGATTTCGATACGAATAAGGACCTACCCAAACTTCCAATAGCCAACAGATTGATATTTAATTTTCTCTTGGCAGTAATTAACACCCATATAAAAGTCCCTATCGATTGTAAGTATTTGACTGTGCACCTCATGATAGAGAATATAAAAAAGTTCGGACCTGCATAACATAGCAACGTTTTTACTTGTTTGTTCATATTTTTGAATAAATTATGATTACAAAACAATCTTTACTCCTTTAGATAATATTAACATGTAAAAAATCAAAATTATTTCAATAATTAGAAAATATAATGAGAGACAAGTTGTAAGAAAAAGACCTAAGTCCATGAAAACATGCAAACTTAGCAACAGAAAAAGCTGTAAGTCCCAAACAATGCTTGTTAAGGTTTGTAACTTTGCACATATATATTTGCAAATTGAACCAGTATGGAAAGTAGTAAAGTCGGACGGGGCCGACTATATGATACCCTTCACCACTATGGGTATATTAAACAGGACTATTAACATGAAATTGGATGAAATAAAATATGTGATATTTATCTAAATGTGAATCTACCTAGATCTATCCATAAAGTATGTAAATCGACTTCAAACAAATTTAAATAGGTCATCCGTTGGGCTATGTCTGTACTTCTACAAAACGCAACTACGTAATTCTATGCTCAATTTTGTAAGTTGTGCAAAATTTGATGTCAATCTGACTAACATGAGGAGTTTGATGTCCAATTTACTTGAAATCGGGCGACAATATATATGGAAGCTCTATCCAAATATTAAGCGATTTGAAACAAACATGTAAAAGGTTAGGTTTTTCAAAACATGGCAGACATTACTCTAGGCTCAATTCAGTACGCTATGCCAAATTTCGTGCAAATCGAAGGATATATATGGACTTTGGTGCACCATTTATATGAAATCGGACGAAACTATATGGGAACTATATCTAAATCTGGACCGATTTTCACGAAACTCGGCAGGCATAATTCTAGACCTAAATGATTAGGCTGTACCAAATTTCGTGCAAATCGAAAGATATATAGGGACCGTTTACATTAAATCGGTTAAATATATATATATATATATATATATATATGAGAGCTACATCTAAATCTGAACCTATTTTTCCCAATTTCAATAGGGTTCGTCCTTGGGCCGAATAAGTGACCTACGCCAAATTTCATCCAATTCGGATCATAAATGCGACCTGTACTTTGTTTACAATTTAACATGCACAGACAGACGGACAGACGGACGGACATGGATAAATCGACTAGAAAGTGATTCTATGCATATTCTCAAAAGGAACCATGTGTCTATCTCGTTTCCTTTTGCCTGTTGCAAACATATGCACAAAGCCATAATACCCTGTACCACAGTGTGGTAAAGGGTATAAAAAGGGTAGCTTCGGCATTTGATGGGGCACATTCGGCACCATAGTCATAGCCGGGTAATTGTCATCGCTATCAGTCTGGCTGAAATTCTGATCCTCTAAAGGCTCTATTTGGTTTTAATAAGCCACACAATGTTTGAATTATAGGGCTTTATTTTCTAGCGGCGGGCGTTTACATCTCAAGGTCGCACGCACCATCAGAAATAGGGGTTTTCTATCGCATTTTCGTCAATACAAGCACGTTTGATCTTATATATGCAATTTCGAGTCATATTAAAGGATTAGTTTTAAAGACAAACTCAAAAATATTTTAAGGAAATAATACTGCACCATCTGTATATGGCCGAATGTGCCCCACTTTAAAATGCCGAATGTACCCCGAATGTACTCATTATAGTTTTTTCATTTTTTTTCGATCAGTTTTGTAAAAACATTATATTTTTGAATATTTTTTTAATAATACACATCGTAGTTAACCACTTTTTAATAATATTGTCTTAAAAATTTTTAAAGTTTTATGCACGAAATACTTACAAAATGGAATTGAAATATTACAGAAACATCTATAAAAATACAAAAACCTATGTATATAAATAAGCTTATTAGATAGAAATTTCAAACTTTGTGTCAGTTATTTATTTGGATATTCGATACCTATGTATGGAAACTATTGGTGTACGGTGAGAGCTTCATATCGAAAACGCGATTGCCGAAGGTGCCCCGATGCCGAAGGTGCCCCAGTCTCCCCTACATGTCTGGACTAGGATTATTGGCTTCACTTTAAAATTAACAAAATGGTGGACCTTTGAAAAGTATTTTTGGAAAATCGCCGATTTTTGACCAGAAACCAAGTTAAAAAATAATATATCCTAGATCATACGATAGCTATACACTCACAGAGAAACGTGTAAAAATTTGAAATCGATTGGGTTATTAGTTTTTGAGTTATCGTGCCCGCCATTCGCAAAACCAATGTTTAGAGAAAAACGAGTTTAAAGTTTGAGAAGCCCTACAGCCGTCACTTAATGCTGACACAATAAATCGCCTATATCTTCAAGAGTTCTTGAGATTTTCACTTGAAATTTTGTAGGGACATTCTATAATTAGTGTAGATTCGAATTAAATTAAAAATTTTGGCGTTGAGAATGGGGGGTCCCCTTAATTAGATCTAGAATGATGTGTGTTAAGTTTCATGAAAATCGATACAGATTTAGAAATAGCTCCCATTTATAGTTTCGTCCGATTTTATATAAATGGTGCACCAAATTCCCTATATATCTTTTGATTTGCACGAAATTTGGCATAGCGTACTGAATTGAGCCTAGAATGATGTGTTTTAAGTTTCGTGAAAATCGGTTCCGATTTAGATGTAGCTTCCGTTTATATTTTATGTAAAGTGTGCACTAAAGATTGACACACAATTTTGTTGAAATCGGTTAAGATTTTTTTAGTTCGATTTTAGGTAAATGCTGCACCGGTTGACACGAAATGTATCAAATTGAGACTAGAATGGCGCTATAGCTTCTTTTAATTGGTGCATATTACAAACGGGGATCTGATTGAGATTAAATTTTTGTAAATAAAATCGACTTACATAAATTTGTCCCATTGTACGCAAAGGACTCTAAACTTGCACATATTCAAGTTTGTTAAATTTCATGTCAATGTTCTTTCGAAGAGGCGGACTTTGTTAGAAGACATATGTAGAATAGAAGACATATATATAATATGGTAAAGGGTATAATATAGACGACCCAGTCTGACTTTACTACTTTCCTTACTGGTTTTTTATTGGTTCAAATATCTATGTAGATCACATTTGTTTTTTCACCCGATTCTATGTCAATGGTCACCAAAAGATGCTATATATCTTCTATCAACAGGATATTGTACACATTACCATCACTTGTATATCATATAGTCGGCCCCGTCCGACTTTTTAGCTTTCCTTTCTGGTTTAATGACAAGATTCTGATTCTTCATAAGCATTTGCCACTACCCAAAAATAAAATTGCTTTAATTATTTACAAAATATGCGAATTAAACATATGAAATAAAAACTAAACTATTATTGTCTATTATAAAAATATCACAAATTCCTAGAAGAAATAAATGTGCGGAATTTTCACAGTTTTTGAAATTGTTTACTATTTATATAATTTGCGTGCAAACATTTCAGCATCACTTTTTATCGAAGCGACATATTCCCCAGAGACCGCCATACATACGAGTACGTATATGCCAGCATGGGTTCTATTTTCATAAAAATTAATTGGTTTGTTAATCGATGACAAAGAAAAATGTGTTTCGCTTTTCATTTGACCACCTTTTCCATATTCCATATTACAAAAAAACAATAACAACAAACAAAAACACAAAACACTTTCGGCAAACAATAATATTCTTGTTATGCTTCTTATTATAAGCTAATGATGTCATATAAGTATCCCGACCAAGCAATTATATCCAAATATTTAGTCCTACAAGGACTATATCGGGAAAATGGTATTCGCCATAATTAGATCAGAACACGTGTTCGCTAAACACTTTTGAGATAGCAATCTTTGTGGCAGTGGTAGTAGTAGTGATTGGCCCGCCAATTCCAGCGAATGGACAAAAACTCAATAGCAAGAGTGTGTGTGTGTGTGATTGTCCTAAGTGAGGCAGCACCAACCACAATTAAATTGTTAAATTCAAAATAAAATAAAAAAACACAAGGGGAGATATGTAAGTAAAGACAACTATTATCTGGCTGTTCATCCGGTGCTACTGCTGCTAACCGATGATGATTGCTGCCGTTGATAGACACGTGTCTTACACAAATGACAACCAAACGCAAATTTCCAGAAATGAAAGAAAAATTCTGCACTCAGCCACAAAAAAATGGATGAAGGCATAAAAACTCTCAACATAAGTTCATCCATATACAGAGTAAGTAGCCGAGTCAAGTGAATGGTAACGCTGTTGATGGGCTTCCAGTCTCCAGCAATGGCTCGTCGGACGGATGGATGGATATCAATTGGGATGGGATGTTGCAACGAAAGCATCAGTAGCAATAATATAACCTATAAAAGGACACCCAATGCCTTTTGTGTGCCACACTCAACTGACAATATGATGTTGATGATGTTGTTGGTGCTGCAGCAGCAACATGAAGTGTGTATTTTTTTGGTTTGTGTGTCCAAGTGATATTACAAAATTCCACCAACATGTAAAACCGGCAGCAACAGCATTCGCCACCAAACAATGATTGCCTCCATACACACAAAACAGAACCATATCGATTACCTACTTCTTCTCTTTGACTTGTCTTCATTTCGACTCTGTGAGGTAGAGAATTTATGCAGAAATTCAAAGAGAATGTTGAAATTCTTGACAATCTCTGCAGCGAAATGATTAGCTTGTCGATTTTTTTGTATTCTATTTTTAAATCGTTAATTAGTTTTTGTTTTACTTCTATGAATTTCAAAAATTCCATTATAATAGTCCTTTCAGAATGGAGTATGGGCAGCAGTAGTTTAAAGGAAACTGCCGATGCAAGATAATATCGACCTCACCCAATGGAAGTTATTTAAGATATTTTAAAATCATATTGATCGAAAATATGTCCTTTCATAATGTATACGTGGTTTGTTCCAAAGTAATGCAAATAACGATAGAGATCTCAATATTTTGTAGGTAGGATGCAAAATGAATAAATTCGTTGTGTGCAAGCCTACATTTACTGTGAAAAAATATCATTTCATGGGGAGGGGGCTACGTCGCTGTCATAAAGTATACATATCCTTGATCACAATAAAATTGTATGCATGTTCAAAATAACGATAGAGATCTCAATATTTGGTAGGTAGGATAATGCCGAAGGGACTTTTATTGTGATAGACTGTAAAATTCTCTAAAATTCTTGCCCTCCCAATACCACAAGGAGAGTCCCTATGCTGTTAATCCTAGAATCTTTGCATCGGATCCATTTTTGACATTTTCAAGATTTGGAGCACATTACTAACCAAAATGGCTGTAAGAGCGGATTTCGGATTCTTTTATTCAGAAAATTAAATACGTCTTAACAGAATGTCCATATGTACATATGCCGATCTCAGAACACTATGAGAATTTTGAAGGACGATTTTTTCATATTAAATTTAAAGTTTAGTAGTTAAGATGTCAATTGGGAGAATCTTCATATTTAAATTTAGGCGGTTTTTTTGTTGCTGTAAGCCTCGAAAATATCAACGAAAGGAAAAAAGTAGCAATGTGGGTCCATCGTTTCATCTAGCTGGCTTATAATGACCCAAACCAATTAAGGGGTCCCCCCATTCTCGCGGTCATTTTTTTTTTTTTTTTTGGATATAATTCGATTCTACACTAATTCAAGAATGTCTCTACAAAATTTCAAGTTAAAATCTCAAGAACTCTTGAAGATATAGCCGATTTATTGTGTCAGCATCAAATGACGGCTAAAGGGCTTCTCAAACTTTAAACGCGTTTTTCTCTTTTCTCTGTGAGTGTATAGCTATCGTATGGACTAGGATAAAGCCAATCTGTGAAGATCTTCCCTATTTTTTAACTTGGTTTTTGGCCAAATATCGGCGATTTTCCAAAAATATTTTTTCAAAGTCCGCCATTTTGTTAATTTTAGAGCGAAGTCAATAATCCTAGTTCACACGAGAGTCAGACATGTACTCTTTCTAACACTGTTGGAATTTTCGGATTCCGATGTTCCAGTGAGGAGTTATCATGCCCTTCACCAAAAATAAGCACTTTTCTTTAATTACAAAAAACAACAACAAAGCAATAACAAAAAATTTTTGTAAATTAATTTTCTTCTCTTTTAAATCAAATCGAAGTTACAAACCTTAACAAGCATTGGTATTGATTTACCAGCCCATTGAAAATCTTGAAAAATTAAAATCGAGAATGGGTGGGGTTCCCTTAAGTTATCTTGAAAGCTCGGTCCGAAATAAACGACTTGTTTTTTATTTAGAGTAACTTCTGGTAATGTGGACCATGCGTCAAATGTGGACCACCTCCCATATCTAAGAAAATGTTTGAAATATGCCAATGCCGCCTTGATAAATGTTTTCCTAATTAGTGAAAACAAACATCAAACTTGGTTTTTAATAAATAATTGCAATGTTGAAAATTTAGTAGGTGAAAATGTAGCTCTGATTGTAAAAGTGTGATTTGAAAATTGTTTAGCACAATAGTCGAACAATTTTGTAAAATAGTCGAACATTTTGTTTTTCTCGAATATAAAGAGGTTATGTGGTTTTCTTGTTTTCTTTAGCAAAAATACACGTTTATCTGTAATTACTTTCGGTTATTTTTAAATTATTATTCATTTTTGAAGCCGATAACTATTTTTAAATAAAAATATTCAATGTCGGGTAATGTGGACCACTATAAAAAAGTGGGACATTTTCATGAGGACGAGTTCGAAACAAGGGCGCATTTAATATGCGAGGAGGTATTCTAACCCCTGAAAACTCGATATCCGAAATTATAGGTGCCTCGGTTGGATAATGAAGCAAGGACCTTCAAAATACCGCTAATTGGGTGGTACCCTTAAATGGGGGCTATTCCAAAACATGGACCCATATATTCTTGCATTCATTGTTACACAAGAGTGCAATAAATTGAAATTAATCACAATTAATCCACAACTTACCTTTAATTTACTGATCCTCATTACCCACAGTTTAGAGTTTTTTGAAATATAATGCAATAACATTTTTATGGACAAATATATATAATTTTTGACCTGGAATATAATTAGCCAACAAATCTACCATGCTGTGAAAACAATTTGTTTTTATTTTTTACCGTTGTTACGCCCACAATATCAAAAAAAGAAAATGGTGGTCCACATTACCCGAAGTTACTCTATTCTTTGACATTTAATTCTTTAGTCTTTAGTTCGTCTACAAAGACTCACAGTTTCAGATTTTCTGTAAAGACTTTCATTTTCATTTTATCTATGGCAATTCTCTTCTGTTCGTCTATAAAGATCCCCTTCAGCTTTTTATACCCTCCACCATAGTTTGGAAGGTATATTTGTTTGTTTTTCCGTTCGTTACTCATCGAAATAATCATTTCCGAAACTATAAAGTATATATTATTTTATATAGTCTTTCTTCTGCAGGTAGGTCAAGTTCGAAGATGGGCTAAATCGGTCCACATTTAGACATAGCTTCTATATAAGGGTACCCCAATTTCCGGTATTTTCGGGCACGTTTTAAACGCGTTTTTCAACCGAAATCGTTGAAATATGGTGCAATTTAGGTTCTTGAGCGCGCTTTTCAACCGAATTTGCCTGAAATTTGATACACAGGGTTCTTATTGGAATAGCCACTTTTCAGTATTTTGCGGAACGCTGAACGCTTTTTTACCGGATTGGCTGTAATTTAGTACTTTCAGTTCTTATTGGGTGCCTAATCTCTCCACTAAAAATTATAAACATAGATCAATTTTTTCGGATAGCCCCCATATAAGGGTACCCCCCAATTTACGGTATTTTCTTGAACGCGTTTTTCAACCGCATTCGCTGTAATTTGGCGTTTTGTAGTCGTATACGATGGTATTTTGTAGCCATATACGACTACAAAATATCTGCCAAAAATTAATAATATTCGCCCCTTCATTTGTTCCGCGTTTTTTAGTATTCGTAGTATTTCACCACAGTAAGAGAGGGGGTGGATATTCAGTCCGCATTATTCCTAGCCCGCATATAATGATATTACCCATTTTCGGTATTATTATATGTTCGAAATTGAGCTAAACAGTTCGCAATTAGTCATATCACCTCATATAATGATAGCTCCAAATGTTCGGTAATTCCTACACGATGTTTGTTTCTTTCTTTCAGACACTCTTTTGGTGTTATAAAATTCGCATATGTATTTTCCAAATTATTTCGATATAAATACTAAATACAATATAGTTGTTCTAATGACGCAGTACTTGCATTCATTGCCTTCATAAAATGCTGAAGTCCCAAAGTCTCAATTCAATTCGTTCAGAAAGTTTCCATTTAGTTCATCAATAAAGGCTCCCTTCGTCTATGTAGATACCCAGATTCGACTTTAGAGAGGATCCCTGTCAGGTTACCTATATAAAATCTCATCAATTTTGGAACATTATTTGTGCAACAAAACTATTTACAAAAGAATCATTCGATTTCAATTTCCCACCACAAAAAGCAAAGGCTCACCAATTACATTGCTCTCTTCCTGTTTCGATCAACATTAATAACTGCAAATTACTCATGAATTTATGGGTTTGTGAGCTTTAAAGGTTCACGTCCAAATATTGAATGGTACGCGTATAATCGATTTGCGATGTGCCGCCAATACAATGTTTCTTCCATCTTCAAGTAAGACGACAAAATTGTGTCGATTTTGGCAGACGATGCTATGCAGTAAATCAATACAACACACAATTTGCCGCAACAAAACTTTGTGTTCGAAAAATTGGTTCGTTCATACGCTCTCATCTCCACACTTTCGCTTACTAATATTTTGGTCAGCAGAAATTTTTATTAGTGAATTTATTGAGGGTAGGTAGGACATCCTTGAATGATTTACCATGGCTAGGGCATGAACAGTATACGGTTATTGTTGTTAGTATTGTTGATTGCCGGACACAAACGTCCTTTACGTATGTGATGATCATAATTTAAGAGTAAACTTCACTGTGTGATGGATGGATGGGATGGATATTGGAAGTAGAGATACTGTAGACATTTGAAGTGCCTTAAATAATGCAATGGAACCCTTTAAATGAATCTGAATAATTTGTATATATTTTGTTAATAGTTCAGTCTATACTTCAAAAATTAGTGCAAAAACAAATTAACCAATTTTTAAAACACAAATTTTTTTATCAACTCACATATTTATGTAGAATATATTTTAATTTGTCAAATTGTCTCATACCGCATGTAGGGTACACCCTCAAAATATACCACAACAACAGGTTACCCAAAAAAAAACCCAAAAAATCACTTTAATATAAAAGACAATTTTGCCATTAAAGGTTTCGCGAAAAAACAACAACACATTGTTTGTTGACCAATTTTGTTTTCATAAGATTTGATTATAAGTTTGGCTGAATAATCAATATATCGCTCGGCAAAGATTGAATGAATTTCGAAACACTCAGAACCATAAAAACCGCGGAACAGATGCCAGACAGCAAACCAATTATTAAACTTGCAGTTTTATTCTTCTCCAAAAACACAATTTCTCTAACAAGAATATACACAAAACAACAACAACAACAAACACCATCGATACGTTTAAAGGGAGGATGTGAAATAATATTAACATTTTTGATTGAATATCCATCCATCGATAGATCAATCGCTGCATATTGCCGTTAATGACAAAGCGGTTTCGCTACAGATACAATTGGCAAACTTCCCGGAACTGAGAGCTATGTTAACTTCTACTGTGGCCTTTAAACTGTTAATTACTAAATATAATTTGTATTAATAGTAAGAAATGTGTTCTTTTTTAACTTTTTTAAAAAAATGAACACATGTGGCGTCACATTGATATACAGTCGAAACGGCATATAATCATGGTCAAGTGACAGGAGAAATTGGCCGTTTTAACGATAGACGTTATATCAAAAAATAGCAGATCTTTTCTCGGGGCTTTTAAATTGAACCTCAACAAAGTTCTCAAAGTTCTCACCCTACTAGTTCTTGATACTTCAATTATTGGTATATTTGCCCCACTATTGAAGTACTGCAAGGATTACGTAAAACGTAAGTCCTACAGTTCTACATCACATTTGCTACACTTGAATGTCAGGAAGTGTTACACAGTTGAATCTTTGCACGCCAATTTCGTGAATATTAGTAGAAGGCTTAACCCTTTGTGGTCCAATGTTGCTTACAGGCAACAAAATGTTTTAGAGCTTTTATTAAATATGTAGCTAGTAGTTATATATTCTTTGGATTTCATACGTCAAGACCTAATTATGGACGACACATATCAAAAGAAAAATCTAAAAAATTCAAATTTTTGTTAAAGTTATGAGCTTTTCAATATAGAGAAGAGGGCAAAAATGTGTACAGTACTAATTTGTGTATACAGTCCAAATTATATAAATCGCTTCGTATTCGAAATGTACGAATTCTGCCTTTAGAATTATTTTTGATTCCTGTAAAACGTAATATAGAGAATAATTTAAAATGATTTTTTTCGTCGATTTTTCATTTGGTTTTCTTGATATTGGGCTTTTATTTTTCAGAATGAATGTACTGTATCTCCCGAATGCAAGGATGTAGCGATGTAAAATTTTGTCCATATCCTATCTAGGATAGTTGCATTAAATCAGTGAACAGAAAATTGTTCTATGATTACGAAAAAAATTCGGGGCTCAAAGGGTTAATAAAGAGAACAGATGGACGAATATATCAGCAGCGTTCGCAGTTCATTGTGCAATTATAATGTCTTAAGTCAGTTTTTGATTTGGAACAATTGTTCAGAACGAAATTACCAGACTAACTAGTTTTGAATGTGTGCGGCATGTGTCCTCAATTTTTACTACTAAATACCCCTTCTGTAAGGACAAAAGCAATAACAAGATTCCCAAGTCTCTTTCTGACTGCACTTGGAGTCGTAGATCTTACCTGTCAGTAAAAAACTGAACGACATTGCAGCGTTCCGATTACGACTAAAAAATATATTCATGATGTTGAGAGAAGTATGCATTCAAAATTAATTTATTAGAGAACAAACTACAGACCCTCAGATTGGAAAACTGGGATAGGAAGTTTAAGATATTGTCAATTAAGCGGAAGCTTTGTTGTGAAATTATAATTATTATTTTTTTTCTGGCGAAACCATAAAAATATCGAAAATTAGACGGGACCTAACTTGTGGTGTCTGCCAAAACAGAAACCATATCAAAAATTGTTTGCTAACAATTTTATACTTTTAGAACAGAAATGCCATACTACGGAGACTATAGTGGAAAATGCAAATAAAAGATTCAAGATACCCAATAATATGCAAGCTATGTCAAACCAATGAGCGGAGCAGTTTAGCCAGACGGGGCCGACCATATGCACCCACCTGACCGACTAGAGGTCAACAAATACTATTAATATTCAGTACCGCCTTTCTAATTACTTGCCCAGATTCCCTTCATAGTGGGTTATGTTGTGATGTTCAGCTTTCAATTGTGGCTTATAGAACTAGGGTCAGGGTCCATTTGACCCGCTAAATATTGACAAATCTTTATCAAAACAGGCATGCTTATTCTTTTGCCATATCCCCTTCTCCATGAAAAATTCCATGTTTGGGCCATAATTGCGGCCTACAGAGCGAAAAAATCAGATAAAAATTAAGTATTTAGTCCATTTCATCCCCTAAATATTAATCGATCTTTACCGCAAACAATAGGGGTCTCCATTGGCCAGAACTTATCCTACATGCAAAATTTCGTGAAGATTGGTCCATAACTGTGGTCTGTATCGTGTTTACAAATTACAATGGACAGACGGACGGACACACATGTCTAGATCGACTCAGCTAGTCGAGATATGACGATCGGTATACTTAAAGGTGGGTCTAGAACCAATATTTCGCGGCGTTACAAACTCTTTTTTACATGATTTTTACATGACAATATATGGGCCTATATTAAAATTCTTGTGAAAAGACAATTCGGTGGTAATATGAGACTAAACAAGTAAAAACATCGCCAAGATCGACCGGACCGAACGTTTTATACCCTCCTCCACATTGTTTTAATTTAAAGTTTTCTAAATCGGATAGGCTATATATATGTGGATTATGTTATTACATTATGCGGTAGTAGGCTGTTCCTGGTCGGCAAAATTATATTTTAAACCAGTGTGCGGAGCAGTATAGTCGGACGGGCCCGACCATATGATACCCTACACAACTTCCACGAAAATCTAACATTCTGTGGTACCACATTCTGAGTTTGGGCAATACTTCGCGATATTGGCATCCTCTTGACCGACAAATATTATTATTACTAATATTCAGTACAGCCCTTCTAATTACTTATCCAGATTTCCTTCACCGTGGGTTATAGGTTGGGGTTGTAATGTTCGGCTTTCAATTGTGGCCTATAAATCGACTCGAAAAACACAAAAAAATAAGTATTCAGTTCACTTCATCTCAATATTATTATCTGATCATCACCGAAAATTATAGGTATTGTCCTTGACCATACCTGGATCCTAATAGAAAATTTCAAAGCGGTCGGCGCTATATTTTCGCCCTCTAATGTGGTAATGAGTTACTAAATAATATATGAATACGTAAGCACCTGTAAATATTTACCTGTAACTCCCACATCCGAGTACATACGACACTATAATTTGTATTAATTTAAGGGCCAACGACTCCTCATGGATATACTACCAACTTCTCGGGTATATGTCCTTCAGGGGTAAATATATACGCTATAGAATACAAATTTTTTCATGAAGGAAATTTTTGACCATGCCCAATATGCCAAATTATAACCACTTCGATTCCATTTTTTCATTGGGGCGGACCTTTATGTCGGAAGGTTTTTTAAATATATACTTCTATAGACATTAATATAAAGCCCATAGAAATCTGTTTCCCAATTTCAGGAATTTGGTACGATTTAGTACACATTAGTACGAAGTTTCAAAACCTCCTATATACACCAACAATGATCCTAACTCTAAATTTCAGAATTCAAGCTTTATCGGTTCACCCAAAATTCAATTAATATCCATCAGTATGAATTCCCAAAACGATATCCATACCCCAATCTTACTCTCCAACAGTATTCTTATTTCCAAATTTCAGTGTTCCAGCTCTATCGCATCAACCAAATCCAAATTGTGCCAATTATAGTACGATGTAGTACTTTTTGTACATATAAGTAAACCAGTAAGGAAAATTCAAAAGTCGGACGGGGCCGACTATATGATACTCTTCACCACTTTGAATTCATACATGAGATGCTAATATATACAAAACTATAAATTGTATGTCAATTTTTTGTACCATTTGTATGAAATCGAGCAAAATAATGTATATTGAGCTATATGTAAATCTGGACCTAATTGAACAACGGTGGCATATTTTGTATCGAAGCGCTGTCCACAATTTTATCTCGTGTATATGGAACAGACGTAGGTTCCTCGGTGCACCATTTACCAAAAATCAGATGAAACTATATATGGGAGCTCTATCTAAATCTGAAGCGATTTTAATAAAACGTCGTACACATTAATATAGAGCTATCTCAACACGCTGTGCAAAATTGTGTATCAATCGGGCAATTCTTGCGAGTTTGGTGCACTATTTACCAAAAAAACGATATAGGGGAGCTATATCCAAATCTGAATCGATTTTCAAAAAAAACTTCGTATACATCAATGTGGATGCATATTTTACTACGCTCTGTAAAATTTTGTCTCAATCGAAATAAATAATGAAAGTTTGGTGCACTAATCTGAACCGATTTCAACAAAACTTCATGTACATCAAGTTGGACCTTATTCTGTACGCTGTGCTAAATTTTGTTTCAATCGAAAAAATATTGGAAGTTTGGTGCACCATTTTCCTAAAATCGGACGAAACTATATATGGGAGCTATATCTAAATCTGAACCGATTTTCTTCAATTTCAATATGGTTCGTCCTTGGGCTAAATAAGTGACCTGTGCCAAATTTCACCCAAATCGAATCATTAATGCGACCTATACTTTGCTCACAAAAATACATGGACGGACGGACATGCATAAATCGACTCAGAAAGTGATTCTTTGCATATTCTCAAAAGGAACCATGGGTCTATCTCAATTCCTTTTGCCAGTTACAAACATATGCACGAAGACATAATAATACCCTCTACCACAGAGTGGTGAAGGGTATAAAAATATCCCAATCATACACTCCGAGGATTTGAGGATTCCAGCTGCATCCGTACTTCCAAATTAAAATTGGACCAAATATAGTACAATATTGTACCTTTGGTATATATGGGTACAAAAATTAAAACCACCTCCTTATATCGACCCTACTTCTCAACCTTGATTCGCATTCCAAATGTCAAGTTTTTAGCGCTACACGTTTACATCCTACGAAATTTTACCAAATTTAGTACTTTTCAGATGCTTATAATTTAAATTTTCAAAAAAAAAATTAAAAATTTTTATTTTACACTCTATTCACATTCCAATTTTAGTGTTCTATCTCCACCGGTTCGACAAATTGAGTACTTTTTAGCACTTTTCGCGTTGTTCTAGTACGAATTACCAAAAAAAAAGCCAGCCTTATCTGACACCTACGGACTAAAAGTGACCCTCACCCAAAATTTCAAATTTTAGCTTCAGCCGTTTAATCTAGAATTTGATGAACCGTTAAATCAGTAAGTCATAATTATTAATATAGATTGCCAATTTGGTTGAAACACGTGCCCAAACTCCCAACATACCGAATATACATATGGGGAATACCCTAAAACGTGGACCAGTTTTTCATTCTGCATTTACAGATGACTAGTTTCAAAAAATATGCCCAAAAGCGTCAAAATACCAAATATTGAACCTTTTATGATGGTTCTGGCTAAACATAAACCCATATCGAAAATTGTTGGTAAAACTATTTGCTTCGCCCTACATGAACACCGAGTGGTACATTGCAGCCCTTTTGCTTGGAAAATCTTGTCATATACAGTATTCCTCGCATAATTACCTCCACGCTTAATTACCTTCCACGGATAATTACTCAAAAATCTTGAAATTTTCACTGAGGTAATTAAGCGGGGTTTACTGTAGTTCTCAATTGTTGTGTTGTTACATACATCCCCTTCGGAGAAGTTTGAAGGTGAAGGAAAATGCTGATTTCCAATGGTATTGATTTCTACCATCGCTATTACTAAAAATGTATAAATTATTCGACTATGAGTTATATTTGTATTTCGTATTGGATTTAGATCAGATTCACTCTAAGCATTATCATTTAGCTCAGTGTGGAGATTTGGTTCTGCATCACTCTCATCCGACTATACTGTTTTGCTACTAGTTTTTACAACTCCCATCGTGATAATTTTAAGTAAAATAATTTAATACTATAAAATTTAGATGTGTACTTACACACAAACGTAAATCAATCATAAACTAATCGACTATATTTTAATATATTTTCAGATACCGTGAAGATGCTCTCTGCTGGGGTGATAGGTAAGTTTACAATTGTCTGAAAGACCTCATGAAATTGCCGTATACAACGTCCCATTTCAACACCAAATACCGTTCTATACGTTTGTCATGGCACTACAAAAAGAAGAGGAATTTCTTACTTCTCATCGCATATGTGTGTGCGTATATTTTTTGTATTAAATTTTTAATGTGTTTTTTTGAATGGTTGTTTTTAGGTTTTCTTTCATTCTCTTGCAATCGATTAATAATTTATTATGTGCATATTTAACAATACCAACAGATAGATACGCGATTCTGTTATTTGTTATTAAACAACAACAACGACAACAACTAACCACACGACTAGTTTTTGTTGTCGTTGTGTTAATTCTTGCTAACACCGCAACACATTTACCGCATTATTAAATTTATAGCAAAAATGCATTTAACGTTTTTTTCTTGCACTTTTCACCATTTGGGAATCGTCCAATCGTAGCGAATGGGCCAACAACTGATGGCATGAATGAAAACTAAAGAGAAAAAACGCCAATCGAAATACAACGCAACAAAACATCCAACATTTTTTCCAACAGATTTTTTCATGTTTTCCTCTACGCAAGAAAATAGCAAATAAAAAAAATATCGAAAGAAAAACATGTCAAGACAAAGTAACCGTGGCATAAACGAAGGGGTTTGAAATATGCGGCTTGCTGTTCAACAACTTTTAATACAAATCTGTTATAGTTTTCCTATATTTTCTTTGTATTTCTTTTTATTGTTTTTGCAGAAAATCAATGGAAGAGATTGGCGCTGCTCAGTCATCGGTTAATGCACGGTAAGTGATGTTTCCGAATACCCTACATTGATTTATATAATATTGAACCGTGAATTTCGATATTTAACACATTAGTTTAATGATGTATGATTTATATGTAAATCGTACAAGAGTATTTTACTGTGAATATGATTTTTATGATATTTATAAAAATGCATACTCGAATAATTTTCACATCTCTCGCTGAATCTACCTAATACCGTATAGAATATAGCAATCTATGGACAATACTGCCAATTTTTTAACATAACTGAGTCCGAGGTTCACCCATTTATTGAAGCATATGAACATATTGAATAGTTTTGGAATTATTGATCTATCGTCGCAAACTTTTCATTATATTGAAATTTCTTGCAGAAAATTGAAAAATAAATATGAAGTCATTATTTCTTCAAACCAAAAGCAAATAATTTTCTCAATATCTCACCGATACACTATGTCGCGAGTTCATATTCGTAGCGGCCAAAAAAATAATTAGTTATCGTAGGTGGATAAAATTTGGTAAAAGTTTATTGGCCTAAAGAGAAATTGACAACAAATTGGATAGATCGGACCAAGATTTGGTATACCTCCCATATAATGGGTTTTGAAAATTTCATTTGTATAAAATCGTTAATACTCAACCAAATACGATGAAAATAGGTCTTTTACATCTACTTACTGACATAAAATTGGATAGATCGGACCAAGATTTGATATATCTCCCATGTAATGGGTCTTGAAATATCTTGAAATCTTTTGGCCTATAAAATCGTTGATATTCAAACAAATTTAACAGCAATTGGCAATTTACATATAATTAGCTCTATAAATCACCTGACTAAACTGGATAGATCGGACTAAGATTTATTATACCTCTCATACAACGTGGTTTGAAAAATCGCTTTTATGGCCTATAAACTCATAAGTATTCAGCCAAATTCGATGCAAGTTGACAGTTTACTTCAAATTTGGACTAAGACAGTAAAGAAGGTTCCAATCTAGCTTTTGGTCCACGTTTGAGAATATCTATAATGCAATGTAGGTTTTAGACCCCATGTTTCTTTGGACCAAATCCGTTTCAGACAATTTGGAGTAGAATTACAAATGTCTGTCCATCCGTGTGTCCATCTGTCTGTCTGTTTAACCAGCTTGTGCGCACAATAACTTTCGAAGGGAGTAACCGTAATCATCCAACCTTTGCACAGCATAATATTTCTTCCAAACTTAATTCAAGTTCCAAGAAGAGGAATATCGGTCTACTTCTTCTGGTACCTCCCTCAAAAACTGGTCAACATTTTCAATATTTATAAATTGAATATTAGGCGAAAGGAATATCTGTTTTAAGCCAAACTATGCGCAACCTTGTATCTTTACCAAGCCAAGATCAAGTCCAAAAATGGGACCACTCCTTCTTGTAACTCCCCCAGAAATGGTCAAAATTTTCAATATTTATAAATCCAATATCAGGCGAATAAAATGTCCGATTTGAACCAAAGTTGACATATCTTATTATCTTGACGAAGCCTAGATCAAGTCCGAATATGGGACCCATTGTTAATCTTGTAAATTTAATTTGAAGTGAATTGAATAACCGACAACAATATATTAACTCTGAACATAATAAAGCGAATCATAAAACTTGTGTGTAATCCGAAGACCTTCGTAAACCAAAGGGTATATATCTGTCAGCAACACCGACTGACACTTTTTTACTTGTTCTGTACGATTTTGTTTAATAAATACTAAAAATTTTCGAGAAGAGCCAGAGAAAAGTGCTTTATATAAAGAAATTTGTTTTTAATTTTCATTCTTAACACTTCTTTGCATGATTTGTGTTTTGATTTGAATTCATTCTCAATCGTCACGAAATGTTGGATATCTGCTTCTGGCCAAAGAAAAACCTTATTATGTTTTGGTAAAATCGAAATTTAGATGTTGAAGTCAACCAAAAGCAGTTTTATTTGTGTTTCTGGTCGCTCTAGAGGCCACAAAAATGTACATTGGAGAAAAGCTAAATAATAAGCTTATTTAGCGAGTCAAATGGACCAAAACTTTTGCGTAAAAAAACAAAATTTGCATTCTATGCCGTATATATTTATTCAGGTCGGAAAGAGACTGGAGATTGGGTGTACGTATTCTAATATTGTTTAGTATTACTAATACCACAATTTATTATAAAGTTCCTGTTAGTTTTTGGTGGTGATCAGATGATATTAAGGGGATGAAATGAACCAAAACTTTGTAATCCGAACATTTAATATGGGGAAGGGAATCTAGTCAACGAAAAAGCATGGCTGTTTTGAGAATAATGGGTCAATCTTTTTTTGATAAAATGTACAAAGACTTTTGCAAAACAAATTCAAAAAATCATTCCATGCTTTTTTGCCAAAAAGAATATAGTTGACTTTTAAAATGTTGATACTGTTTATTAGTTTTATCACACCAGGAGGAGGATATCTCACAGACTTAATCGAAACGGCGATTAGTTTCAGATAATTGAAGTCAAGTCATAGTTGTGTAGGGTATCCGCTCACATGTTAAACATTGGAAATCAAAATAGTGGTGTGAAACATACGGAAACTTCAATGTGCCAATTTGAAATCAAAAAATCACATTTTTTGAGATTATACGAAAACATTTTAAAAATCCTTGAACAAAAACTGCTAAAAACAGTGCTAGGTGCTAGATCACTTTTGGTGCTAAACGATTTTCAATAGTGCTAAATTTAGCACTAAAAGTGCTAAATTGGCAACACAGATAGCAACAAAAATAACCACGAAGTCAGGCTTCAATGAACTTCTCATTAAGGTGGTATCGCTGGTAACGTAAGTACATCTATTTGTTACAAGAGACATTTGGGTATGAAAGGTTTTTTGTAAAGAAGCTAAAAATAGCTTCTGGGGAATTGATGTTGAGGATCAGTGGCGAGATCCGAAACTATAGTCTTCCCTGCCTTACTCCACGGCGAACAATGCCATAAATTTCCCACTAATAAATAGTTGTTTTTTTATAAAACCAACAAACTGGGATTCAACCTGACTATTTTGCAAAAACAAAATACAAAACAACCACTTTTTTAGTAACCGTTAATTTAAATATTTAAGCAAAAGTAAAATGTGTCCATTTTTCCAAAATAAGGCGAAAAAATCCGTTTGCAAAAAACTATCAGATATGAACCTTTAGCGACTTCTCAATACCAAAATTCATATTTATTCTAATTGGAGTGTTTCTATTAATTGAAATCAAAAACAAATTATCCTCCGATGTACTTGGTTTTGACCATTTTTGGCCGCGGTCTTGACACTGTGCGACGTCATTACTTATTTCATATTATTTTTGCGTATCATGTGTTTTTGAAGATTCCCGATCATTCGAATTAAACGTATTTTGTATTAAAGATTCGGAGGGAAGAAATTTCAGATACTTTTTTTAAAAGACTGCATTGTTGTTGTTATTTTTATGTATTATTAGTATTATCGATATATTTTTTTCTCAGCTACACTATTACATGTCGATTGACATTTTCGTTGCTGCTGCTGTTGTTGTCGTCGCTGCTGTATCAATAAATGTATGATGATATGGAATTGCTTAACATAAAATTACTAAAGCGCATCGTGGTAGTTAACCGTACGGACACCTGTTTCTATGCGTCTATCTGTAAAATCCAGCAATCCCATCGAATTGTTTTTGCTTTGATTTTTTGTTTGATTGTGTCGGTCCGAACATTTATCCATTAACAAAATATTGAGATGCTGCTATTGCTTCTGGTGTTGTTATTGTTGCTGCTACTGTTGTTGTCCATTCGATTGACGGCAAACAACGAAGTTTTTCTTTGGCAAAATTCTACAGCTTAAAGGTGCTGTTTTCGGTTTATGAAATGGATTTCGCTTTGATTTTTCCTCGCATTGCCGGTAGTAGTCGCCGGACTGTGTAATGTAATGTTGCTCCCAATGTTGTTGTTTTGTTTTATGTTGCTAATGTTGTCGTCTTGTTGTTATGCCAACCATCCCCCCTCCTCCTCTACAATCATAACAATAGTCGAAGTTTTGCAGCACTCCGCTTTGCACTATGAGATCGATCGTGTTATTGTTGTTGCAGTTGTTTTACAAAGTTATGTGCGGGTTTTGTTGTGGCAAATGTTGTTGTTGTGTTTTAATGAGAATTGTCGCATAAAAAGTACAAATATCAGACTAATTGGATTTATCTCGTGACTTTTGTTTCAAAAAGGAAGAAAAATGTTGGCAAAATAAAAGTATAGCGCCACATTTACTCACAGTCACAGTTCGATTATATGTTTGTCTGTCCGTCGGACCATTGTCTTCATACGTTTTCTTTTGTGTGTTTCCTTCAAGAATGGTTGAATGTCAGTTGTTCATGTCGTTGCTTGCCAATGTTGTCAACTTGTCAATAAACTTATCATAATGCAACAGCTTTCATGTGGTAAGGTATTTCTTGTGTCGCCTTGGATGTTTTTTTTTTCGTTAGTTTATGACGAGCTGTGAGATTTCCAAGACAGAGGGAAGTAGAAAAGTTTCCTTTACATCAGTTTGTTGTACTGCAAGCCCTTCTAATTACCAGGCTTTAGATAATTTGTGGCAATTGTGTCTTGTCCTGCAGTCCATTATGACATTTCCTTTTTTGCTTTGGTTTTTGATATACCGGGAATAAATTTCAAGTGTCCAGATGTCGTTTACCGTTAAGGGGTAATATATACGAAGAATTTTGTTATCCCATACATCGGCAATGGAGTCCTTATAATGAGGCTATTTACAATGTGATTTAGGTATTATTGTTTTGGAACACTAAAGCCCCTGTATGATATATTTAAAACCTATATTTACAGAATTAACATAAATCTACGGTGGTGTAGGTGATCGCGAAGGAAACATGACCCCATAGCTATTGATATGTGAGGTTAAGGAAAAGGTGTTCCAGAGTATCCCAAGGGTAACATGACGAAAAGAAGTTTGTTACGTTGTATGAGAACCTTCCTGGACGACTGAATATCATTACGAATTCATTGATTTCCGATAGATTTCACTCCAGTCGGTAGTAGCGAATTCACTTGAGGCGCTCGTTACCAAATGATCCGAAAGGTCGTAACATATTTACAGGACCCACTACGTATCCTCAGAAAGAGGTCAAACAAGAAAGAGGTCATGAGCTTCATTGAAATTAAATCCAGCCACCACACATAAAAACAATAAAGTTGAAGTCCATACTCAAAAATCATTCATCGCAGCCGAAGAATACTAAATAGCAGGGAGATAGAATCAAACGCGAGTATTTGTCTTGTCTTGTGCATATCGGCTACATTTCGAGTTCTTGGTGCATCATGTACTTAATATCGGGAGAAAATATATAAGGCAGCTCTATCAAAATTTTAACCGATTTACACAAACCTTTCCACATGCTACGTTATGTTAACTTAAGTATGTTGTGCAAAATGTTGTGTTAATCGGCCTAACGGTGGGTGTTTAGTGCAACATTTACATTAAATCGGACGAAAATATATATGGGAGCTATATCCAAATCTGAACCGATTTTCAGGAAACTTGACACACATCATTCTAGATCTAATTCATTTCGCTGTGCCAAATTCCGTGCAAATCGAAAGATATATAGGGACTTTGGTAGACCATTAACCTTAAATAGGACGAAAATATAAGGAAACTTGGAACACATCATCCTAGACCTAATTCATTACGCTCTACCAAATTTCGTGCAATTCGAAATAAATATAGGGACCGTTTACATTAAATCGGACGAAAAAAAAAATATATATATATATATATATATGGGAGTTATATCTAAATCTGAACCGATTTTTCCAATTTCAAAAGGGTTCGTCCTTGGACCAAATAAGTGACCTATGCCAAATTTCATTCAATTGGGATTATAAATGCGACCTGCACTTTGTTTACAATTTAACATGGACAGACAGACGGACGGACGGACATGCATAAATCGACTTAGAAAGTGATTCTATGCATATTCTCAAAAGGAACCATGTGTCTATCTCGTTTCCTTTTATCTGTTACAAACATACGCAGAAAGACATAATACCCTGCTCCACAGAGTGGTGAAGGGTATAAAAAGCATTCCCGTTCTTTGGTTCAGAACGGTCGAGGATTTTGAGAAAGCTGTGAACAAGGTCACAGGAACTCTTCTGAGGTACTATAAGGCTTCTTGTTTTTAACGTACCCTGGGAGGAAATCTCAGCCAGTATGGTGGTCAAATAATTTAGCATCCTTGAGAAACGCTTCTTGGAAATCGTACAATAAAGCTAGTAAGATGGAACTTAGTACAGATTGGACGTTTATAGAGAAGATTTCAATAGGTACAAAAGTGAGCCAAACATGCGCCTTGGGTCCAATCGAGTGAGTAAACGAAGCGACCAGATTTCGCAGAGTAATATCTAAAGATCCAAAATCTATAGGTAGTATTAATCCAAATGATGGAACGTAGGCTAACCCCGGCAGAGAGACTCTTCAACCCACTTCCCTGTATGGATCAAAATGACGAAGTGCGGTATGCACGTCGGCATACAATTCGAACCAAGGAAGATGAGAAGTTGATAGAACATGCTATAAGCTACCCAAAGCTGATATAACAAAAACAGCAAATCCCAACACGCCTTATAAAGGTCGGACACATAGAGAAGAATTTGAAGACTTGAATAATGAGAAAATGGAAGCTATCTATTCTGCTCACAAGGGTTCACGTATCATCTCTCTTAACGGATTGGATTGATAGAATGCTGGATAGCAGAATTGTCAATTCGTCTATTAAAGATAGTTCCGTTAGGAAATCTTTCAACAGAGGAAAGCCGCAGGGAGGAGTACTATATCCTCAACTATGGCTTCTGGTTATAAATAATATACTGCTGAAATTCAATAATCTTAGGATAAAGGTTTGGGGGCCTATGCCGATGACGTATTCAGCCGAAAATTTCTGCCGACAATTTTTGATATAATGCAGGATTCTTTATTAAATCTGTCCAACTGAGCCCAGACCAATGGTCATCACTAGGAAGCGAAAGATCCCACGAACTCTATAGGTAAAGTTGTGGATTAAAACCCGAAATGATACATTGATTTTATGTAACGGTTGTATGGTGGCAAGGGGTCAACAAGCGTACACTGCTGGCTAAAATGAGCAGCGATGATCGTCGATCCTGATTACCGGAGCACTCATATCAGTGACTATGTTCCCTCCCATAATGACTTAGATGACATTAGAGTAGAGTTTCCTAGCAGGGAATACTGGGCAAATGGCTTCTTACCTCTATCCGGTCTGTCGATATATACAAATGGGTCGAAGGTGGAGGAAGACCCTGGTGCAGAAATTGCCTACATATAAACATAACGATCTCTGTTGCGTTTTCCGGCATAAATCAAAGTTAGTCAAAGCACTTACTGCTGATAATATAGGACCGTTGACTATATATGTCGATAGTCAGGCAGCCTTAAGGAGCTTAAGTCGTGTACAATAAACTCAGAAGCGTTTCTTTATTTCATGATATACGACAGTTAAATTATGTTGGGTACGTGGACATGGCAACATAGAAGGGATTGAGAAAGCCCATGAGCTTGCTCGAGGGGGTTCGCAGTCGCCCAATCCACCGATTGAGGAATCTGTACAACCTCATATTGGCTATTTCATTGTGCAAAATACGAATAAGCTATTGCGAGAAAGCCAACAACAGATGGTCAACAGAACCTGGATGCAGGATTTCTAAAACTATCTGGCCAGAGTTCTCACGCCGTAAAACTTCTTCGTTGCTGTAACATATTAAGAGAGATAAAAAATCATTGTAGGGATCATAATACGTCACTGCAGTATTAGATCGCTCATATCTAAATGTGGACATTAACGAAGAGGATTATTGCCGTTTATATGAGGATGAGGAAGAGCTGGAAACAATTAAATATACACTCTGTAGATGTCCGTTCTTCGGAAGAGACCCCAAAAAAGATCCTTAGCTTTGTTAAAATTCTGACATGGCTAAAATAGCCACGTTTTGTACACTCTTCAGATGTTTTCTGTGCTTTTTACGCATTCTCCTACTACTCTCTACCAGGATGAGCACAATGAACAAATGTCTCCGAGTGAAACGACTGCTAATGGCAGCCGTACATCCTTTAACCCAACCTAATATCCAATCATATACCCCTCCCATTCTTAAAAATCCAATATTAGAGCCCTCGTAGCTCTCGCAGTCTTTTTAAATATATATTGCAACTTTCACTCCATTCCTATTTATTTAACATACTTCGAATTTAAAGGCGAAGAACTCGAATTTAGCTTTCAGCCATCAAGGTTTTTAAAAGATTTAAAACATAGATCAATACAACCCTTTGATATTTGATCAACAAATTTTCAATATGTTGACCCTTTGTGGGGGGGGGGGTTCCAGAAGGAGTGGACCGATGAGTCCCATATTCAGATTTGACCTACAATGTGCAAAGTTTGAAAGAAATTGGATATACCATATGCTTCATATGTGATTTACAATTTTTTCAATTTGTTTCCATTTCTGAAAAGATTGGACAGACAAGTACAACCTTCCAACACTATACAGACCTGGTTAAAATATTTGATTCAAATCGGATAGTCCGTTATGCATGATAATACAAAATTAATTTTCAGTATAATTTAAACTATTCTGTAAGGGAGGTTTAAGAAAACCTATGTTCCCCATCTTCGAAATTGATTTAAGTTTGGTGAAAATATTACGATGTGCAAAATTTAGATTTGATGGACTAGTCCCTTCGAGAGTTATCGTGCACACTAGCCAGACAGATGGACGGACATTTGTACTTCGACTCCAAAATGTTTCAAACGAATTTAGTCCAAACAAACATTAAACCAATATTTCGATGAGGCACATTTTTGCCGTAGCAAAGTGTATATACCTAGAGTTGGGTAGTTCCGGAACGAACAAGTTCATTGGAACTATTCCGAGAAAGGAACGATCGGAAATAGTTCCGGCTCTTTAACTAATGTAGTTCCTTTTTCTGATCTCGTTCCTTTTTGATCTCTTTCTTTTTCTTTTTCCTTTTCCTTTTTACTTGTTCTTTTTTTCTGATCTCGTTCCTTTATTCTTCTTCATTCATTCGTATTTCGAATTGTGTAAATAGTTATTTTTTTAATATTTTTATTTACTTATAAACAAAGTTTTTTGTGCTTATCGCCCTGCAGTTGAATTCTGTAGCTTCATTTCAATTTTTGAATTTAATAACAAATCAGCACGGAACTATGTGAGCGGAAAAAAAAAACAAAAGAATGATGAAAGAGAGAGAGAGAGAGATTCAAAGGAACTATGTAGGAGTCGGAACTATTTGGAGCAAAGGAACTGGTGACGAATTTAAAATTATAAATGTATAAATGAATTTAAAATATAAATTTTTTGGTAAAGCTCACATATAAAATTTAAGACCCTTTATATGGGATTTTCAAACAAAAGTGACTATATCTTAGCACTACGAAGTGCATCCCGATCAATTTTAGGTGATTTTATTGTTCACATCTAGGTGGAGGGTATAAAAAGTTTGTCCAGGTTGAAATTTAACTTGTAGGTTTATATATAAAAATATTAATTTACTTGTCCGCAATTAGAAAATTATATAATTGCAATTGTGCCTCCTGCCCCTACATGCATCAACAATAAACTCACATTTCCCCCCAAACGCAACACCATATTTCCAAAAAATATTCATCATAAAATATGTTTGCCTCAACATTTTTATGCCCACATCAAAACTGTGTGTACGACCAAAAAATATTTTCATTTAAAAACGGTGACAATTCCTGTGAACTTTCAGGCAAAGGCAGACCGTTCAGTCAGTCAGTCCCTCACTCATTTTCTTAACTGATTTAATTTTAATTTTATTTCTGGTCAAATTCCGTGTTAAGAAGTTTTCGTGGTCAACGCATCTTTTTATGAGTTACGAGCAATTCAAAATGTGGGTTCATTTCTCTGGAGTTGTCGTTGTTGTTGCTGCTGCTGTTGATACAGAAATTAAAATGTTCTGCTCTTCAAAATGTAATTTGAGAATGTGTTTATGGATCACACAGCCATCGTCCGTATCAACAACATCATCTGAATGAATTCAGTGTTAAGAGATGCTGGGTGTGATCTGATCACATGGGCTGCTGCATGGATACCGGCTGATAGAGACGGGCTATTGCAGCTAAAGATTATTGTCAACTGCAGTTGAAACGGGTAGCTTGGAAGTGTAACTTTTTTATGGGCCCGTTAAACTGTTACAGAAGTTTTTATGAGTTTCGGTGGCAACCGGTGACACATTAAAATGGGTTTTTGTAGTTTTAGTTGATGCTGTTTTTTGTAGTTCATTGATCATGTACACACGAGACCGTATGAATTAATTGGAAGGGGTTAGATTTGTCTTATTTTATAAGCAGTAGGACTTGTAGGATTGTACATCTCTTTACTATGATTTTATGTTTAGAAGCTGCAACTGGGGAAAATATTGAAATTTCGTTGAATATTTTTGGCATTTTAATAAGTTCCGTCATAAAGAACCGTAACAAAAATTAAATATCATCTTATCCCGGTAACTGATGGCTATTTACGGAATCCTGATTCTGGTAAAAGCTGTCGCATGATCCCTTTCAGAAAAAAGCGAACCAGTTCGGTCAATGAGCAAAATCTGTTTATTTCCCTCAGATTGTCTGCCGTCGTGAATCAGAAGTTATCTGTCAAATGAAATCAGGGTCATACCCGGAAGCCCACTGGTACTCAAAAACTAGTAAAAACTATGGTATTTGATGCTCAATGTAGGGGAGGCTGGGGCACATTCGGCACTTTTTAGAGCTCTATATCTCAGTACTTATTCTACAGATATAAATACTTTATAGCTGGTTAATGTCAAATCGGATCATAAATGCGACCTGTTCACAAAAATACATGGACGGACAGACGGGAATGCATAAATCGACTCAGAAAGTGATTCTAGGCATATTCTCAAAAGGAACCATGTGTCTATATCGATTCCTTTTGCCTGTTACAAACATATGCACAAAGACATAATACCCTGTACCACAGTGTGGTGAAGGGTATAATGAAGGTAATGGGCAGGTTTATATGTAAATCTGAACCGATTTTAACAATATCCAACCTGGATCTAAGTCAGTACTCTGTGCAAAATTTTGTCTCGATCGGACAAACATTGGCAATATGATGCTCCATTTACATAAAATCAATGAAACTATATATGAAAGCTATATCTAAATCTGAACCGATTTCAACAAAACTTCGCATACATCAATCAGTACCTAATTCAGTAGTCGGTGCAAAATGTTGTCGAAATCGGACAAACGTTGGCAGTATGGTGCTCCATTTACATAAAATCAGGCGAAACTTTATATGCGAGATATATATAATCTGAAAATATTTCAACAAAACTTCACCGACGTCAACCTGTAGTAATTTCAATACGCTATGCAACATTTTATCTCAATCGGACAAATATTGACAGTATCGTGCTCCATTTACATACAATCAGACGAAACTATATATGGGAGCTATATCTAAATCTGAGCTTATAAAAAAAAACTTCGCATACATCAATCTAATTCAGTACGCTGAGCAATCGGACCAATATTAGGAGATTGGTGCACCATTTACATAAAATCGGACGAAACTATAATACAAATCTATAAAAATCTGAATTAAAAAATCCACGCCTATTTTTGCGCTAAATTTTAAAAACATATTTATTAAAAATATTATTAAAAAATCTTCGCCTATTTTGGTGCTCTATGGAAAATGTTCTTTGAAAAATCCACGCCTATTTTGGTTCTACATCGTAAATATTGTGATCTCTATCGTAATTTCAACAGACGGACTTGTGAAAATCGACATTGAATTTTATTCTGATCAAAAAAATGTATAAATTGGGTATAAAAATAATACGATATTTTAATTTATACGGTTTAAAAATATGAAAAAAATGTCATGCAGTTCATCGCCATCATCATTTTTATATTATGGCCTCTAATTTTTTTATTGGATAGTTCCAAACAAACGTCACATCAGTCCTTCGGAAATGCATTCATACAACAACAAAAAGTTAACTAAACAAAACAACCTTAACCAACAATCAAGAACGCCCGTAGCGATAACAATCAACATTTTTGTCAATTTTTTAGTTCTGGTCGACAAAAAACAAACAACAACCAAACCAAATAACATTCAGTTTTGAGCATTTTTTTATTCATTGCTTTATTTGTGATTTTATTGTTAATGAATTTTATTACTTCATTTATTATGTGAGGATGATTCGTATGGTTTCTTTTCTCTCGTTTAAAACATAACTACATACTTACACAAGTATGTAGGTATGCTAGTATCTACCTAGTTAATGTTGTGCTAGAAAATATGTTCCAAAACAAATTATGAAATGTTATCAAAAAAAATTGAAAAAAACGAGGCTGTGTGTTTATGACCCAATACTTATCATTTTGCCAGAAAAAAAACATTGCTTTATCTCGTAACATAAATCTAAGGCCAACACAAGATCCTGTTACACGCAAACACCCTCTTACATTAGATGGCTGGCCATAAGGAATCATCATACCACACACTTGTTGATTCTGCCCACTAGCTTGTTTCTGTTCTATCGAGACAAGATCAGAGATTGTTAGTTAAACCAACTAACTAACAAAAACACAAACACACAAACAAATAGCCAAACATACCAAAAATAATGTCGTTTTGTTATTTTATCACCTACTGTCAGTTTTATTGGTTTTATGGTTCCTCCCTCCGTTAGGCAGCCAGCCACTGTAAACTGAATGACTTGTTGTACGCCTCTACACCTCTTCAGCTTGGCTGCCTGTCATTGTCTGTCTCCCTATCTCTCAGATGCCTCTTGCTCTTAGATGGAAAGATTTTTGATTTAGATTTGTTTCTTCTTTCTGATTTTTGGTTTATGGCTTCCTTTCCTTCCCCGAGTTTCAGTAGAAAAAATCCCGTTTTAATTTGTGGCTCAATTCATTCGAATTTATTTCACTTCCAGTAATTGTAAGCCAGGATCACTGCCACGAATCGTGGTCACGTACGTTTGGCGACAACGACGACAACAGCAACACATTGATACAACATTCTGTGGCTGATACGAATTGTTTTGATTGGGAAACAAAAGTGAGAGTGTTTGTGTAACATTGTTTCAAGCCGGAGATAACAAGACAATCCCCCCTCCCCTCTCTCGTTGCCTTCTTGTCCATAGAGGATGGTACAAATCTATGACAATTTTCAGATAATGATCTTTGAAACAAATATTTGAAAATTAAAACATTTTTCATTCAATATAATGGCTAAGGAAGCAGTTCATCTCAACGTGTTGATCGAACACGTATTGGATGGGATTTTAAGGAAAATCAAATAAATTTTCAAGTGAATAAAAAGACGGGAAAGGAAGTGTCTGTTCGATGCAATGAATTATTGCATTAACATAATAGAGGTAGCCAGCCACATTTATGTGACCACATCAGGTAGTCGTTATTGGAGGCGTTCTACTGAACCCTGATTGGTTATAGTTCGAAGAATCAATGCAGCAAATGCCACAGAGGTTTAAATTCTCAGTGTAGTATAAATATTAGTGTCAAATCTAGGAGACTTTGCATTGAATGATATATTTTAGGAGAATGAAAATTTAATATTTTATTTCTTAGTTGTTTTTAATATCAAAATGGCATAAAATTGTTCGTTTATGTATTATGAACAGTGTTGCCAAAACTTTGTTGATAAAAATGCTAGATTTTGTTCAAAATATATGCTAAAAAGTGCTAAAAATTTAATAAGTGCCAAATAAAAGTGCTAAAAAATGTAAAGAAAGAAATTTGCTTTAGTTTAAAGAGTTAATAAAGAGATCAGTATTTCCGCATTTTTATTATTATATTCACCTGAGACCCCATTTGACCCCATGTCGATTTAGCCAATATTGAACAAAGAATTTTTGCACATACATTGCTACTACCCCTCGGATTTTTGATTTTGGAAATTGGAAAGTAGCCCATATAACGGTGCCCTAAAATATTCGATATTTTGAAGCCTTGAGCAAGCCTTTCAACCTTATTTGGTATTTTGGGTTCTCCCTGGGTTGAAAATGTTTCTACTTAAGTTGTTGTCAATATTGGTCAGTCCATAATTGGGTAGTCCACGTTTACAATGAATTCGTTCTAATTTTATATTTTGCTGCGACGGTTGGAAATGAAAATAAAGTAAAAATTTTCCTTCCTTAAGTATAATATGAATAGATGATTGTGTTAATTTAAAAAAAATATTTTATTTTAATATAGATCATTTATACGCATGTTAAATTCATATATATATATATATATATATAATATTTTTTATTTTATTTATTTTCGAACTTATTACATTTGACCTGTATTTTTGCGTACCTTCTTGGCACTGAAACTTATACTTCTTAGAAATAAAACCAAATTAAATCTTACAATTTTCCCCTATTTCTTCCTAAGATTCTACTATCTCTTAATATTTAAATGTGAAAAAAACTGCGAATGTATACGGCAGGAATGAAATTTTGATTTAAGAGAACCCACAAAAAACACAGTTGTTGAGATTTTCACTTAAAATTTCATAGGGATACATAATACAAAATACAAAAATAATTTTGTTTGAAATCGAGAATGGGGGGTCCCCGCGCCGTCATATCCTTGACATCTCAAAAATGTTGGATCCAAAGCAAAACAGATTATTGTGTTTGTTATGACGGCCGAAAATTCTTTTTCTGTTACTCCTTCTAATTCCATGTAGCAAAAGAAACATCATTTGACTTTTTTTAGATACATTGTCAAAAATCTTTTACATATATAGTTTCATCCGCTAAAACCGAAAAGAATATGTACAGCACTTTTCACTTCTTCAACAATAGACTTCTGGATATATTCTCTAATTATTTCTATTCTGTATTCTGAGACTCAGGTATATTGCATTTCTGGATGTATTTCCAAACTTTTTCTATGTTTCCCCTCAAGGCGATGTCTTCCCTTTCACACAATAAAATTGTCTCAATGAACACAATAACTGTATTAGTTTGTTCATTCAATATATCTGAAGCTTGTTTGTCTATAACATTGTCTTCACATTTTGAAACATCTTTCATGCTTGATATAAAGTCCTGAGTCCTCATCATCACGTCTTTGCGGTGAAGCAGATGTAATTTTGGGACCTGGTGGTTGCCCTTTCCGTATGCTTATCCAATTCGTACACTTTTGCACGTAAAAGAAATAAATAAAAAAAGAAAATAGCGCTTTGAATTTGGTTTGGCACATTCTCCACCAATTTTATTATGATTTCATCTAAAATGTTGGTACTTTCCTCTTGTGTATGTAGAAATTTGGAGAATCGTAATGAAATTAAAATTTTTCTGTTGCAAAACTAAATTTATTTAGTCCCTTGCATCATATCAAAGGCTGTTTGCGGAAGTCAAAAATCTAGGTCTTATAATAGCAAGCACAATAATCATATCCCGACCTTATAGAAAAATCTTTGCAGTATCATAGATAGAAAAATAACAAGTGAAAAAGCGTTAAGTTTGGCCGATTACCAAAAAGTGAACCTATACCGATAATTCTACAAACTGGTTTATGTAAACCATTATGTACACCAAATACAAATTTCAGCAATTTTAAATGAAAACCCCAAAGCATGGATGATACTGCAATTTAGATTACAAAGTTAGATTACATAGTGTAGGAATTATCGAATATTTGGGGTTATATTTATATGAGGCTATGCCTAATTAGTGACCGACATATGTCAATTTCGAACCCAATATTTTTACTTTGTGTTTCAATTCCTTCCTTCAGGAGGTATAATTATATGGAGGAGATGCCTAAATGCTGGCCGATATATTTCATCATTCGAATTTTTTATCACGATTTCCTTAGAAAGCGGATGGCTAAAACGTCGTAGAATTCCATAATTTGTTGGGTAAAACTGGCTATTTCGAGTAACGACTGTCCCCTATACTATGGTAGAATACGTCTATAGGGGGCCAACCTCTATACACGGAACTAATCAGCTAAATATTTTAATATAAGAAGGGGGTTATATGGGAACTACCCTTAAAAGGAGGAGAATATTAATAATTTTTGGTAGGAAGATTTGTTAACATATGCGACTACAAAATACCAAATTACAACGAATTCGGTTGAAAAACGGGATTAAGAACCACAAAATACCGAAAATTGGGGGTGCCCATATATGGGGGTTATCCGAAAAAATGGACCTATATTTATAATTTTTAATGGAGAAATTTGGTACCCAATAAGAAACCATTGTACCAAATTTCAGCGAATTCGGTTTAAAAAGGCGCTTAAAACCCTATAATACAGTAAATTTGGGGGTACCGTTATAGGGGGCCTACCAGAAAAAGTGGAACGGTATTTATAATTTTTAGTGGAGACATTTGGTACCCAAAAAGAACCCAATTACCAAATTTCAGCGAATTCGGTAGAAAAACGCGTTCAAGAATCCCAAATATCGAAAATTGGGCGGTACCTGGCTATTTCGAGTAATGCCTAAACGTGGACCGATATAGCCCATCTTCGAAGTTGACCTGCCTGCAGACAAAAGACGAATTTATGCAAAATTTTGACGATCTATCTCAATTCCTTCAGAAGATAGCGTGATTACAACAGACGGATGGACGGACATGGCTAGATCGTCTCATTTTACTCTGATCAAGAATATATATATACTTTAAAGGGTCGGAAATGAATATTTCAATGAGTTGCAAACGGAATGACAAAATTAATATAACCTCCATACTATGGTAGAGGGTATAACAACAAACGAACATAACCTCTTCCCTATGGTTCGGAATGCGAGGAATAGTATACCCAAGAATCAAATTTAGCATTTCATTGATTCAATCGTATGTGTTCTGCCTTAATCAAAAATAATGGCTAAACTATCGATTACTGGCAAAAATTGCTTATTTATACGAACAAATCATAAAGTTTTTTTAGTTTTGACCAAACAACAATTGAGTCAATTTAGGTTTCCATAGAATAATGTTTATTTCAAAATAAATTTTTCTATTTTCTGTTAAAAAATAAATTAACTATTTATTTCTGAAAATTTTTCACTATAACTTATTTTTAAAAAAGTTACAAGTCATTTAATCAGTTTACAATTTCAGTTGCTTTAGTTTTGGCCACAAGTGTATATATAATGATCGTTAAAATTTAGCTGATCAAATCAGGGTTTAAAGTGCTTCAAATATTAGCTGACGATCAAGTAAAATAGTCGATAAGTTCGGCCGGGCCGAACGTTTATACCCTCCATTGAAAATTCATAAATTCAATCGGGACATTTATATATGGATAGTAGGTTACAGAAACTCTAATTTATACCAATTAAAGTTCAATTAAATTCAATTAAACTTGGTTCAATATTGATATTTGGTTAAAATACGTGTCCAAGCTCCGCACAATACCGAAATATTGGATGTAGCGTTATATGGGGGATTCACTCAAAAGTGAACCAATATTGATTATGTTTAGTAGAAAGACTTGACACAACATGAGAACCTGGAAAATCAAATTAGAGTCAATTCAATTAAAATAGGGGCCAAATCCAAAATATCGAATTATAAGTGTATATATAGGGGCTACCCGGAAACATGGACCTACCAATTTTTTGTAGGGACATTTTCTACTCACTGAGAATCCAAAATAATTAATGGATCCGAAATTGATTAAAACAAGTGCTAAAGCTCCCCAAACACCGATCTTTGGAATTTAGCGTTATATAAGGGCTATCCAAAAGGTAGACCAATATTGATCAAAATAACAGATTGCAGCCTATAGGTTGAAAAATGTGCCCTAGATCTTCAAAATACCGAATAAGAGCTATCCCGAAAGATAATCCATTATTGATCATTTTTCGTACGCAGTTCTGATACCCAATGTGAATTCAAAATACTAAATTCTGTTGAAAAACGTGTCTAAAACCTCGAAAATATCGAATAATGGGGTTACCGATATATAGGGCAAATCCTAAAAAGTGCGTTGAAAACGGAATGACAAATTTAATATACACTCCACCTTGTGGTGGAGATATTCCTCTTTCGAATTGACTGAAGAAATATCGTCTTCATTAAATTAATAATTATCAGCAATACTTCCATCACGCCATAGCACAAAAACGTAATCTGTGGCGAATTTTTCCTGCAGGGTTCTTAATATACTCGCAAACGGCTTTAATCCCCATAAGGAATTTTCCACCGTGTGTCACAGTGTTATTTGCGTGTGCACTTCTATGGGGATATACAAAATCCTGGACCGATAAGCACCATTTCCAATACCAAACCTCCTCGTAGTAGTATCAATCATTCCAAAATCCAAAAGTGGCGCATTATTTTCCAATCACACTACATAAACAATGAGCATAGGAACTTTTACCCTTGTGATACAAGTTTGATCTCGTTTCAGTAGCTACTGTGTACTAGAACACTTGTGCATTGACGTGTAAGACAACAATTGTTATTGCAGCTTGCAACAAGCTCAGTGGATGGCTGACTGCAACTGCTATGGACCAGCAACATTGGCTGTAGACGTTGGTAAATTGTGACGATCGGTTTGTTGGCCGGCTTCTGGCTGTGGCCTAAACATTATAAGTAAATTTTCAAAATATTTTCAGTTTGATTGGAATTTGCTGTTGTTTTGTTATGTATTGAATGTATGTATGACTGACTGTTCGATTGTGTCCCTCTGTATGATGAGGATCAATCGACAATGATTGAACAAACGAACGAGCTCGTTGGTCTTTGGAGTAGGATCCAGCCACCATAATTTGCCATTTATTGAGAGAGACTACTCTTTGCAAGTATTCTTTAGCTGATGTTAATGTTGTTGTTATTGCTACAGTTGTTGTATGATATGATTTTTTCCAATTAATTGCACAAATCAATTCAAGAAATGCACTACTTGCAACCAGAAATTGCATTTTAAATCGAGCCGGAAAAAAATGGAAGGGAAGTTCGTACTGTGTCTATTTCTTCTCGCAAGGAAAGAAAACCAAACATGTGAGTTTGTGTGTTTGTGCTTATATAGCTTTCGATGATGATCTGCAGTGAATAGCATTAGGGTAGATTAATAAAAGATTTAGTCCATGGATATTAGTATAGAAAAATTATGATATTGTTTTTTATTAAGACTGACAACTATTTTCAGACTTTGAAATAAACTACAACAATGTTAATTGTCCATGAAATATTTATGATGGAGTTAAATAACGCAAATCCAATATATTTCACAAGAAACGGATTGGAGAAAATGTGAGAAAATACACAGCTAACGACAATGTTGCATTTTGTGACTTTATTTTGAATGAAGAAATGGCGAGTTTTGTATTGACTATTATGGCTTTAGATCATATAGCATTGATAATTTAGAAAACTGTATCACATGTTAGTAAATACGTTACACTCCACAATGTTTTTGACTCAATCTGTCACAGGCCATTTGGAGTTGATCTAAACTTTTTTTGGGTGCTATATAAAGATATTTGCCAATAATAAACGATCTATTTTATCTTAAATCTTGAAACGTCCTTAAAAATAACCAAGAAGAAAAGAATGGAAGTCGGTTTAGATCGACTATATGATACCCTACGCCACTATAGGTAAATACAAGAAGGGCCCACAACTTCCCTATCTGCAATAAAGGGATTACCTATTTCGTGGTTTATGGATTGGAATTCGACATCTGTCGAACTTAGTTGTTAAACCAATTTTTTTCATTTTAGTTGAAAGTCTAACATTGACGAAATAATCGCAAAAATTACAATTCTCCTACAGTCACTCGTATTGGTTTACATAATCGTCCAACTACGCAAGCAATTACAAAAATTGTGAAGAATTTTGAAGAGACTAGAGCGGTTACAAATATTCTAAGGTCTTTGCATTATCGTTTCCCTCGTTCCGCTGAAAATATCGCTGCTGTAAGTGAAAATGTTGCCGAAGACCCGAATGTGTCGATTCCTCGCCGTTCTCAGGAATTATGACTGTCTTACGTCACATTATGGCGTATTTAGCCTTAAGATCTAAAACTACATCCATATAAAGTCCAGCTCATGTAAAAACTAAAACCAGCTGTCCATTCCCAACGTCCTATATACGTGAAATGGGTGCTAGAACAATAGACGGTGGGGCTGTTTTTCGAACAAAATGTTTTCAAGCGATGAAGCAAATTTCTGTTAATAGAGTTGTCGAATTAGGGATTCTGAGAATTATCAATTGAAATGAGGCCATTTTATTAAAAAAACACTGTTTGGTGCAAATGCGACGATGAAACGAATATGACTTGGAGAATATGTGGTTTCAACAAGACACATGCCACACAACTCGAGACATTTACTAAGCGCGAAATTTCCTGTGGTGTGCGGTATACAAATAAACAAGGCATGACCCTATATATCGAGCACCTACAATGTCAAATGCAGCAACTAAAAAATTGGGCGGTATCCTATATATTCCTGATCAGAATATAATTCTATGTCGATTTATGCACATCCGTCTGTCTGTTGAAATCATGACAGAGATCACAATATTTGAGATGGACTATCATGGTCAATATCGGAACCATAACCCCACCACAAACAATCAAAACATTTCTTATTTTACTTCTTCTACGAATCACCATCATTGATTGGACTCCGATAAGAATGAATATCGCAGCAGCTGATCAACGATCATTATAAACAATATATATTTTATATTTCCTTCCTCCAAGCTGACGAACGAACGAACATCCAATAAATATTGTAACAGGTTTACAGAGCACCATTGCCAGAACGCCAAGACGACTGATGTTGCGGCCGATTTAACACGTCTCCGTTGCATTTTTAAAAAGCAAAAGGTGCAAGAATATTAATTAATAATTCTGATCACAGGTTGTAACTCTGTGTCGGCGTAGTTTGTTTGGCTACGGTTTGGCATGCGAATTATTTGCTAAATACCAGACGGACAAATAAAAAAATGAACAGACTCTCCGTTGCAATGTCGTCCGTCGCATCATCAGCTTTTGTGTCATGTTGTTATTGTTGCGTGTTGTTGGCGATGGTGGTGACACTTTTGGTGGCGATGAATTGTTTCGTTAGTGTTTGCGATGCATCGATCAATGGATGGATTCGTTCCACAACACCCAATATTCCATGTTTGTAAGATGTTGGATTTTTAGATTTTTCAAATCTTTAAATCCATGAGATTTAATCTTCATTTGGCATCAGCGCATTATTACATGCATGAGAGCAAATCTGTTGTTAACCATAAAAAGGGATGTGAAGTTATGTGAAACTTTAGTTCGTAAAGCTATAACACATGGGTTTTTATGAGTTATGGAAAATGCATTTCGTTTCTTTTTGTAGGAAAAAAACGCACTTCATTCATATCCGGCACTTAAAAACGAATATAATGTGAAATCTGATACACAAAGGTATTTAGACCACTAGCATATAAATAAATTGTGTTTAGAACGTCTCTACAAATGACATTGAAAAGAACAAATAAGGTCCTACTATTAAATGTTTCGTGAGTTAAGTCCCCTTTCAAAAGACACTGCACAAACAAGATACCTCAGACCCGTCACCTTCTGAAGAGTCTTAGTAGGGTTTTAAAAGAAATTCTGGTCCCTGCAGGAAAGGTGGTGTGCTGAATAAAAGAGTTGTCCTATTATTCCATTGTTGTTTCATAACATCTGCGGAATGCACACCATGAGGTGCGCATTAAAATTTTCTAAAATCGGTGGCGAAATTTTTTAGGGGCTTCTGAAATATCAAGTTACTGGCAGACCGATTGGAAAATACCGAAAATCTCATCAATAGATAAACCTATCCTAAAACATTGTTGCGATGAAGTTGTGTACCCACTCAAGAATCTGGAATGCCAAATTCCAGCCATTTCGGTTAAAAAATGCGCCTAGGATCATAAAACTACCTAAAATAGGACTGGGCCTGGGGCTATGACAAAACAAAAACAATTTTTAAGGCATCAAAATACTAAAACTGGGAAGATATCTTTATTCTGCTAGACGTACTTCTGCTAGAAAATCTCTTATCCTCTGAGATCTTTTGACCTTTTGAAAATTATGATTTAAACCTTTTAAAAGCCGAAAATAATGTGGAGTTTTATCAAAGGATGGATCCACATAGAAGATGTTCACTAGTTGACTCTAATCTCTGGAAATCTGTAATGCCAAATTACAATTTCGGTTAGAAAATGCAATTGGGGTATTCACACCTTACCCTGGCCATACCACGTAATGGATATATTTCGGAAATTTTCTGCCAGAACTTCGTCACTTCGATTTTTATGTGGCTAACATCTTAAAAACAGTAAAAGGAAATACAAAGCTTGGACATATATGAGTACCTCGTTTTCAATATCATACTAGGAATAGTAATATATACATTTATACATTTTTAAATATACCCTTCATATTGTAGGATACAAAAAAAAAAAAAAAGAAATTTTAAATTTCTTCATAAGAATTGTACTTGTGAACATGACCTACATAATCCATGTCCATCACACATTGGCCTAATCCTCCATATTCCAGTCCTAACAAAAGCCAAAGAAATAAACCATTAATCGCCTAAATTTCCACGCACGTATTCTGCCGGTTTGTTATATTTGTATATGTATTTCAGAATATATTTACCAGTATGTTATGTTGTATTGCATATATATAATTCATATATGTATATGTGTAGGTAAGTATATATTTTTTTGAAAATACCACAACTTAAGTTAATTTTAAAATGTATCTCTCGTACCAGACAACAGGAGCACGTGATGACTGAACGTGTTCAATTCAGTGGACTACAAATAATTGAATTACTGCTTTGGTTGATAGAGGGCATAGCCGAGGTATCCCTTATAGTTTTTCAATGTGCATCGTTATAGAATATCGACGATATTTTGCCATTTTTTCAATACCCTAAAATTTTTTTTTGACTTATGAAAGTTCTAAAAAGAATTATTTTAATATGGACAGAGTTATTGGAAATATGTTTAGAAAGATGTTATTCTCCTTGTGAACATTAGCAAATCGTCCATTTCCCAACGTTTAAATGCCTCAGATGTTCCATAGCACAGACATATATGTCTATTGTTTACAGTAATTTGAATTTCCCAAAGTATTTTGGGATACCCGAGTATAGCGATATTAACATGATTTTGAAGTTTTTTGCCACCTAGACCTACTATTACGTGATGATCCTGCAAACCCGGATTTATTGCATTTTCGAACAAAATTAACCACAATTCCCATTAAGGACGCAAATTGACCAAATGAAATAGATACAAAATAATCTTGGCGCCAAATGTCCTTACTAAAATTTCTCCCTATAAGGATACGTTGGGATAAAGCACCAACAATTCTCCATGCCTTAACAATAAATCAGTAAGGAAAGTATTAAAGTCGGACGGGGCCGACTATATGATACCCTTCACCACTTTGGGTATATTCAACAGATGAATCCTAACGGACGTCGCATTATTGAAGGACCAGTAAAATGAAGTTGGATCCATAAACATGTCATTCTGCAACCTATACTTAATTTTACATTTGGTCAGATATAGAGTTGCTCCTTCCAATGGGACAAAATTATGTAAATTAATTTAAAGCAAATATCAATCGGACACCCGATGAATATTTGGATAAATATCCGATAAAACTTAGGAGTTTGGTGCACGTATATCTAAAACTGAACCGATTTTAACGAGACTTGCCAGAGATTAATTTATATTAACTACAGTTTTGTTTGGCAATCGGACAAACCTTGGGTCTTTAGTGCACAATTTACATAAAATCGGAAAAAAAGAATATATAGGAGCTATATGAAGATATGAACCGATTTCCAATGTTCATTCTACACCTTTTTCAAATGTTATTCAAAACATTTCAATTGCAATTCGAGAATTTAATTTGTAATTCGAAAACTCATTTTGCAATTCATAACGTTTTACTTGTAATTCGAGTATGTAATTTGTAATTCACAACATTTCATTCGTAATTTTAAACTTTTCGTATGAAATTAAAAAAAAATTAAATTTGAAATTTAAAAAATTTCATTCGTAATTCGAATATTTCAATTTGAATTTCGTAGAGTTTCATTTGAAATTCAAAGAAATCCATTTGAAATTCAAAGAATCCAATTTGAAATTCATAACATTTCACTTGTAATTCATAAAATTTCAGTTGTAATTCATAACAATTCATTTCAAATTCATACATATTCCTTTTGTGTTACCAATAATATTTTTCGATTTTAAAATTAAATGTTATGAAAAACAAATGGAATGTTATGTATTTCAAAACAAATGTTAAGAATTTCAAATGGAATTATTTAAAATTCAAATGGAATTTTATTAATTTCAAGGGGAATTTTAGGAATTTCAAACGCAAATACTTGGAATTTCAAATGGAAGTTTATGAATTTCAAATGGAATTCTATGAATTTCGAAAGGTATTCTAGGAATTACAAATGAAATTCACGAATTACAGCTGATATGTTGTGAATTGCAAATAGAATTCTCGAATTGCAAATTATATGTTGTGAATTACAAATGGAATTCTCGAATTACATTTGATATGTTTTGAATAACATGTGAAAAAGGTGTAGACGATGTGCGTAATGTTTCGAGAAAATCGGTTCAGATTTAGTATAGCTTCCATATATATTTTCGTCCGATTTAATGTAAATGATGCACCAATGTCCCCATATATCCTTCGATTTGCACGAAATTTGGCATAGCGTACTAAATTAGTCTGGAACGATGTGTGATAAGTTTCGTGGAAATCGGTTCAGATTTAGATATAGCTCGCATATTATATATATATATATATATCTTAATGATATTACAATCGTATAATCGGCAACAATAAATTTTTCTAATTGCCCCCAATGCATTTTATTAACCCCAACCCGAATTTATTGCATAATATTTTCCTCGCAAGGGTAAACCTTAATTTACTGATACCCCTTTTTTGTTTTTTTTGCAAATTAGTCAGGCTGAATCTCAGTTTGTTGTTTTTATAAAAAGAAATATTTATTAGTGGACAATTTTAAAGTTGGGAAAAGTAACAATATTACTTAATGTTGTTACTTTTAAATATAAAATTATGTCAGTATGTGTGATATTTTAGTTAATCAAGTGGCCGAACTTATTACACAAAGTTTTTCACCAAACAAAGGTATGGATGGACTAATTACTGTAATTACTGTTTTGATCATATACAATTCATAAGTCCAATTACTGACAATTTTAAATGGTCATTTTGCTATAGCCTAAACATAACAACGAATGTAAATGTATTGACATTTTTTCACAAATATATCGGGTTTCGACTCCTATTTACAATACGTTCAGCCAATGATTCAGATATCGTGTGGGGTATAAGCCATGTGTTGGTTTTGTAACATAGAAAAATTGGCACAAAAAACTAAATATTTCGCCATCTGTCCGATGATCCTCAAACTACACAGGAACACTCCTCACGCCCCATAGAACCTGTACATACAATTTGATCAAAATCGGTGCAGTAGTTTTTGAGTTTAGCGATCACGAACATACACGTAATTTATATATATATAATATATATATATATAAATTTTTCAGCAAAATACCAAAATTTTCCATGAACAACTGAACCTAAAGCATTGAAAAAACCAAAGTTGGCAAATTTTTTAACATCAAATAAAGATATGACTAAATATATTTACATAGTCAATTTCAGTTGCAAATATTTTGACCACCATTGTATATTCTATGAACTATTTTCCAGCTTTTCTGGCGAAAATATGGACCACATAAACAATAACTGATTTTATGCGCCTGAGGCTATACCAAATGAGCAAGAAAATACCAATTTGCACTTCTTTCTGTTGTGGTCTAACTCCATAGTATAGCTCTCTATGTTTCACATATTTATCCAACAATTTTGATAAAATCGTACATTTCATTTTTAAAATCGAATACTCATAACTCGTATTCAATTCCACTTTTAGACAAACGTCGTAACTAACTCTTTGCTAAATTCTCAGAACTAATTCTTATAGAATCCCTCAGTATAAACCAAATACATTAAAATCCATTCCCACGCAATTTACAAATCCCATAGATATTTTAGCAAGTTCATTTTCCACAATGGCTTCAACGCACATTTGTTTTTTTTTTTAAATACTAGAACCCACAAAACGTACTAACCACCAATTAAAGAACAGCGTGGACGTGATATTTTGTTTAAATTGTCAATATATCTCCGTCTGACCAACCAACCAACCGACCGACCAGCAACAACAATGACCGCAACATTTAACCAGATATGATTGAAGTTTTGCCAACAAAGCTCATTCATGTTTGTTTACATTTTAGCCAAGTTATTTGCTACAGCTATGCATAAATGAAAAGAAAAATCTAAAGCTAAAGCCAAACTGGGTTATCATGAAAACAATGAATTTGGAGCAGGCAAAGTTATTCATAACATCAACCACCGCCACCATCATCCTCCCTCTGGCAGTTTTCCACGGAGTGCGTGGTAGTGCCGGCATAAATGTGCTGTTATATTGGCATAAATTCACGTTTTGGAATTCAGGTAATGTTACAAAGCGTTACGGACCCATGGACTCCACGCACACAAACACACACATACTGACACGAATCAATAACTATGGGCATGTGTGCGTGATATGGACATTCAATTCGATTAGTTTATCAGTATGAGACATAACCAAAGGAAAAAAAACTCAACCATATTGGAAAAACTACTCCTCTTTGTATGTGTGCAGAGCAGTCCAATGTTTTGGCCAAGCGCCACTTAGCCAAAACCGTTGCCGCATTTACCATGGCTGAATTGCTACGCTCTCATAGATATTCACAGCCATCTCCATTTGCCTGCCGCTTAATGCACTAATAAGGAGTTCACGTCAAGTGTTCGTGCCAATCGATTACGTGTGTGTGTGTGAGTGTGCGTGCGTGAGTCTAGCACTTTTTCGCAAAACAAAAGCCGACACCTTTTGACGAGTAAAGCCTACCCCCATGGTGTTGGTGGTGTTGGTGGTTCCACACAAAGATTGACTTATATTTTGTTCATTCAAGTATTGATTTTTTAAAAGACCTACAAAATTATAAGCCACAACCTTCACCGTGGTCACCGCCGCTGCCGGTGCCACTGACGTCGTCGTCATCAGTATCATCCTCATAACACTTATTGGTGGTGACTGTTTGGTCATGTTTTGGGCGTCTGGTAGATGTCTACAAGAAGCCTCCGTCGTCAACGTTAACGACGTGTTCCAAAAACCAAGGAGCTCCAATTGAAATAGTTCCTCGTCAGCGACAGAGTCAGTCGCCTCAAGTTTTTTGTCTTTGCGTTCGTTCGGTTTGTATGCATCGGTAAAACATTTTAAATAAGCCATGGTACGTGAATATGTGGTCTGCTGTTGGACGTGTTGCCGGCTGAGCGCCAGGCTGGTTTCAATTGACTGTTTGTAGTCTCTGGGCTATTCACTCACTCACAAATGCTGCTGTCGGTGGTGATGACGATGATGATGCTATTTGGATTCCTGACCACGTTTATTGTACCGCTGCTTCTGCTGCGGCTGTGTGCGGATATCTTGTAGCATTGTTTTTCTGCCCTGCCACCCTTTTAAATTGCCACCCAACCACCCCCGCTCAGCGTAATTCAAGATCATAACTTTTTTTTTGTGGCCATATGGTGTGGTGCGTATTATGTTCATATGAACGAACAATTGGACAAATGAGTGGACGGACTGACGAACACACACACATACACACTTTGACGAATATAACGATGCCGAGGCGACGAACGATGAGTGTAAATGTGTGTGTTTTCATTTCCTTTTTAAAATTCTATGTTTTCACTTCTCAAAACTATGACGTGTGGTTTACAGACGTCCTCACGTCCGGCAATGCTGTTCGTGTCATTCGCCCTGCTCCACCTCCTCCCTCCCCTCAGCTATTAGTGATATATGATTGCTATTTTTGAGGTGGCATTGAAAATCATTATTATATTTTGATTTTTTGTTATTCTCTGACAAAACACCAAAAAACGTTTTAAATTGATCACGTGCTGTGGCACTCGGCACTCTACTCTTTTTGTTTCCTCAGCCAGTTTATCTAACCACGCATTGGACTCACTCACTGAACCGTAATATCTATTACAGGCAATGATGGCTGACGATGATTCAGTCAATCAGGAATTGGTTTTCATTCAATTTTGTTCAACTAATTTTTATGCAAGGTTCATAGTCGGAACATTAGCTGCAAAAAGCACGCACACACATACAGAGGTCTGTCTGCATGCCATTTTTGTAACTGACCTTTACCGACATGACTTGGAAATGCCCAAAAACATAGAACTAATAACGGATTTAATGAATTTAATTTTGTTTTGTAATTACAGTGGATTAGGAGATTATTAAACACGATTTAAAATTTAATAATTAAATGTGGTAATACAAATTATTAATTTTTGAATTTGAAATTTATTTTAGAAAATAATGTAATTGCTTTGACATGTTCAATATGTTACAAATTTAAAAGATAATTGGTCTGTTCCCGTTCTACAAGAATCTACTATTTTTTACTACGATAACTATTTTTCCTTTATGATATCGAACAAAATAGTAAAAACTAGTAGATTCTTGCAGTATGGGAACAGACCAAATGTTAAAGAAATAAGGAAGAATGTTTTCATACTTAGTTTCCAAGACGTGGTATAACACTATGACACAAAATCAAGGTCATGGTCTAGGACGTGGAAAATTCCTAATGGAAGTTTAAGCTCTTGGATAGTGTTTTTAGAACCCAGAAGTACAAATTTCCCATAGGTAAAGGTTATTGTCCATGAAGAAAAGCTTTATATATTGGTTTGCGGTAATTGCTGGCTATGTGATGTGAAATTTAATCGGTTGATTAACCCAAATAACACCAGAGATTTGAAATCATAAATTAAATTTTAAAACTTTAATATTTCATTAATAAATAAAAAGTTTTGTATAAAATTTAGTTTTAGAATGAATCTAGGAGAGTATATAATAAGATACAACAATCAATTAAAATATTTTATAGAAATTCACATTTTTTAATGTTCTTTTGGACGGTGACGCTAATTGAGTTACAACGGGTACAAAAATGAAGTTTATCTGAAAATCCGATTAAAAAATTGGTGATCGCAACTAAATGTTATTAATTAGTTCCATTCATTCAAGGCTTTTGATGGTATCCACATTGTGATGTTACCTAACCAAAGTCCACAATTTTTGCCTAGAAGCGATATAGTATAGTAGCTGCTAGAATCAACCAGAACAGTTATGATGACGTTTGATTTATGAAAAGCAAATCAAGCCCTGAGGACTGCAACAGGGTGTCTCCTTATATCAGTGATAGATCTCTTACAGGATGAAACGAAGATCTACAGATGCAGTCATCTAAATCACCACCTAGTGGTTAGGCATCCGCCGCCCAGGCATGTCAGGAAGAAAAAGTAAAAAATATACTTTAGATTAAAAGGTCTACCAACCAAGATTGATTTACCTTCACAATAATGCAGTTAAGGAAGCAATTCAAAAAAAAAAAACTGGGTAAATCCATTCAGAGACAACACATGCAATAAATCCTTTTTTTTTTGTGGAACCAATCTATACAAATCGCCATCTTCTTGAACTTAAAGTTAGAAGGAGAATCTCATTGAGCAGAGAAAAAACAACAACACATCTAACATCTATACACAATACATTTTCCACTCTGGACAAATGTACCAACATGTGTACCCTTTATCTGACATAAAGATAATGGAAATAAATTTAAAGGTCAACAAGGCCTCTGGTAATTTCTTAGGATTATGGCTTTCCAATATTATGCATTCATTTGTTACGCTATATGTCAAAATCTTCATTACGAAGTCCATGCTGGTTCCAATATCGACTTAAAAAAAAAGACAAATAATATATTTGGTTCATTTATTCCCTAAGTATTAATCGATCATTGCCATAAATTGAGCCGGTCCTACACGCAAAATTTAATGACGATCGAGACATAAATACTTCCTGTACTTCGACACACATATCTAGGTCATTTAATATAGTCGATAAATCTGTTAAAAAAATAAGATGAAGAAAAAAACTCCAAAAAAATAATTACCATTGATTGTGAAAATAATTTAGCACCGAATATTATTTCGGAAGATATTCCATAAATTATTCCACGATTTCTCGGATTATGAGTTGGTTTTATGCAACTGTATCAGTAGTGACAGGTCGTCGCGGAGGCCGCGAAAAACATCAGTTCGCACTGATTAATTGATTGTCATAGTTGTACAAACACTCATTTAAGAGTTCAACGAAATTGGTGAGAGGATATAACCTCAACTGACGTGGACGAGCTATGTTAGCAGGTCTACATAAACAAGGCCATATTAATTGGAATCTGACTCAGTGGAGAAATATTATGTTCTCGGATGAATTAAAGTTTAATATTAAAGGCTCAATATACCCTGAGAAAGTAAAAAAAAAATGGAAGGCCCAAGCCATAGTATTTCAAGGGTAGGTAGGGGAGACTGGGGCCATTTGTTCACAGTTTTGTTAAAAAAGTCAAATTCGCCGAATGTGCCCCTACCCGGGGTAGCTTCGGCATTTGATGGTGCAAATTCGGCGCCATAGTCATGGTAATTATCACCGCTATCAGTCTGGTTGAAATTCAGATCCTCTAAAGGTTCTATTTTGTTTAATGCTTGAATTTTAAGGCTATATTTTCTAGCGCCGGACGTTGACATCTCAAAGCCACAAACATATTGCTATCTTCTGTCGCATTTTTGTATATAGAAGCTCGTTTTTTAACCATATTAACATATTATTTTTAAAGACAAACCAAAAAAAAAATTAAGTAAATAATAAAATATCTACATATGGCCGAATGTGCCCCACTTCAAAATGCCGAATCTACCCTGAAGGTATTTTCTATATTTTTTTATTATTTTTTCTATCAATCTTCTAAAAACATTATATTTTAAATTATTTTTATAAGAATTTGCATTGTAATTAACGACGTTTTAATAACACTGACAGTGATGTACAATGAGAGTTTCATATCGCGATTGCCGAATATGCATCGATGCCGAAGGTGCCACAGTCTCCCCAACTGGAAGCATGGAGGGGGGTCATTGTATTGTGCTGTTTTTTTATGGAGTTCGATCTATTTACCAGATTTATGAAGTAATGGATCGGATTGTTTATACAAATGTGTTGGAAAACGCTATAGTTCCCTTCGCTGAAGAAAATATATCGCTTGTTTCAGCTTGACAATAACCTCAAGCAGACAACGACACATGTCAATGATTGGCTGCGAGAGTCAGCACAATCAACAGCAAAAGCAAAAAAAAAATCAAGAATATACAAACATAACCTCTTCCCAAAGGTTCAGGATGCGAAAAATAATGATTCAATGCCTCGTAGGTGTGCTGCCACAATCAAACATAATGGTAGTGCTGTTGATTCCTAGCAAAATTGACTTATTTAAAAAAATTGCTTTAGTTTCGACAAAAAACTTACATTACATTTCAGTTCCTTTAGTTTTGGCCACCAGTGTATATATATATATATACAATGACGTCAAAAATAATAAGAACAAGCTTGTCATAATAATTTTAACGTATTTTTTGTCGGAATTGTAAGATATATCAATTTGAAGGTACATTTATGTACATATTTTGCTTACTTGATAAAGATTCCATTATTAGATGAAAGAAATAATAGAAACAAAATATAGTCATATAAAATATAGCCTGCATTTTACTATAAACTTTAAAATTTATGTTCATTTTAGGTACATTATCCATGGATATATTTAATCCCCATTTCGAATTTGGAAACCCCATGTACCCATGTAGGAGGTACCTACCTACGTGTCTCCAATAATGATTTTTATTATTCTACGTTCTAGTAATCAATAGATATTTATTAAAACAAGTAAATATTGGAAATAAAAATTCAAATGTTGGGCATTCTCCTAAAGGAACGAATGTCTTTCATGAAGAAATCCAGTGCATTTTGGCCGTATGTGAGGCAATATCGATTTAAAATGGCATCTACAATAAAAAAAATCGAATGTTTATGTAATACCAAAAATGTTTTTAACAAAAAATGCGCATAGAGATGTCGCAATTCTAGCTGATATAATCCCGAAGCACTCAGCAAAGTTTTTCATGTACAACCCATGTTCTTAAATATTTGCCAAATTGTAAAATTCGTAAAATCCGTCTCCACCAGGCCTTAATATATTAATTTTGCATTATTCTATCCAGAAAACATTATTTTAGAAAAATTATTGTCATTTCATCATATTTCAAGGGTCCTGATTTGAACAACAGAATTTTAGCTACGACTTCTAAGCTGTACAATCCACGTTCATTTTCTTGAGACAAATATTTTTTAATAATAACTACTATTTTTTACAATAAATAATCCATTTTATATTATATATGTTATTATAAATCGAACTTGCTTTCGAAGTCGAATAGTTTCTTTAAACAAATAATAATAACATTTTTATCTTGGAAAACGGAAATTCGGAATTTTTTTTAGTACATTGTTGACATCAGTTGTTCCCAATTACATCGCAATTTCCTAGAGCCCCAGCCCTACAGTTTAGTTTTAAAATGGTTTCTAAAATTTATATTATTATGTAAATATGTATTATAAATTCATAGAAGTAAACAAATCTTTCTATAACAACAACGCATTTTTATATTAATCATTTTATTTATATACAACTAAAATTTATATAGTTTTCTTTTTAAAAATATATTCATCGTCTTTAAGATCAAATTACAATATATTTTCTGATAAAATCATAAACAATAATTTAATATTATTCCACACTTTTTCTTCATACACATAATTTAATTTCCAGCATGAACATCATTTCATAATTTTAATCTTCCCTAAATATTTTCCCATTTTATTGAAAGTATTATTTTCATAGCTACAAATATTTCCATATTTTGTTTACAACAAACACTTAGAAAACTTTCTATTTACCATTTCGACTACTCTCAAAAACATATTTCTTTTGGTTGGGGAACTATTAAAAGTCTATTTATATAAATGTCTACAAATGGTTAAATTCATTAAAATAATTTTCTGAACATATAAATCCAACTAAATTGAAAACAAATGACGGTCAAAAGAAAGTTTGCACACTCAACAATTCGAATCATTTTGAATAGCGGGGGGAATGGGGCTGGTGGCCCAAAAAAGGTAGCAACTTTCAAAATTAAAATTCCAACAAAAGGTAGGTATTTTTTAAGAAATTAATTTGCCTTCTATGCAAACACAAGCATTGGAGAGAGAGGGTAAGACATGGCCGAGGAAATGGTAATGTATGTAGGTAGCAGTGGCTATTAAGACTTGGCCAAGGAATTCGGTAGTATGACTCCCACGCTAGTGTGGAAAAACAAACAAAAAAGAGGCAACAAATACTATATCCAATGGATGTCAAATATACTAAATGGAGAATTATAAAGTAATACCTGTAAGTACAAAAAACCATACATACACACATGTAAACCCCATACCTTTACCCAACACAAGGAAACCGACAAAACTCTACGATTGGTAATTGAAATTTTGGTCACATACCAATACAAACTACAAAGCATAGCAACAACGTCTCTACGACGCCAGGCGGCTTATTCAAATCCAAACTGTAGATTTTTTCCACTCGCTCCCATACAGTATACGCCATACAGTCGTCTATCTGCATATTCCCCTCCATATATACAATAACGGTTCTGCCAGACAATTAGACAAAGATAGCAAGCATAACAGCGCC
>NW_026873250.1:0-14652 GCF_032173495.1 Musca vetustissima
ATTTTTTGTGAACTCACTTTTTTAGAAAAAAATCTGAAGTGCAATGTAATTCAAAAAAATCAATACTTTTTTATTTGATTTCAATTTTTATTTTCCTTCAAAAATTCAGTTGAATAAAATATATATTTTTTTATATAATTCTTTGTATTTATTGTTGTTGTGCTTTCTGATATATATTTTTTAAATTTGAAATACATATATATTTACTTAAATTTTCTTGTTCGAAAAAAACCACGAACACACTCTCAATTCAACTCACACACGCACAATTTAAATGTTACCGATCTCCATTGAAATCTTTTCAAAATATTTTTCAAAAAAAAAAAATATTATATTTCTTTGTTTTGTCATTCCATAATTTTTTTATATATTTGTTGTTGTTTTTTCCTTTTGGAAAAAATATTTTTTTAAATTATATATGCACCTAAAAAAATTTATCCACCACGTTAGATCCCCACAGATAGACAGATACAGTGTTACAGCGCGACACGAACACCAGCACGTCTAAAGAGTGACTGAAGAGCTGTGACGGGCGGCGCTTTTTTTTTTTCTTAGTTGTTGTTTTTTAAGTCGTACGAAAAAAAATTTCTAAATATAAATATTATGTCTTTGGTGGCTGTATTTGAAAAAAAAAAATTTGAAATTGCAAAAGAAGAGAGAAGGAGGAACTTTTTAAAATCTAAAAAATCGATGAACTTTCCTTTAATTTTTTATACCAAAGGACTTCTAAAAACTCCTGGTTTTGTTCTATTTTAAATCCTTTGAAAAAATTATCTCTTAATTGCTTTTGTTGTTATTGCTCTCTGAACTTGCTTGAAAAGCTTTTTTTATTTCGGTACCATCGTCCATTTAATTGCTTAACAAATTACATTTTGCAATTTAAATATTTCTGTTGTTGTTGTTTTTGTTTCGTTTCTTAATTATTTTTAGTAAAATTCAACAAGTGTTTTTTGTGGTAATCTTTTTTATTTTGCTATTGTTGTTGCTATTAATTTTTGCGCAAGGATGGCTTCGACCGACCATTAAATGCCTGACGCCCGTTCATTCATACCACGCTGAGACAGACAACAATCATAAATTATTTTCATTATAAAAACGGCGAACAATGTACACCAAGCAACACGAACCGCCATAGGTTAGGTTAGATTAATGAGGCTGCAGCACTCTAAGTCCATCCGGTCCCTTGAGATCATCCATGAACACTTTAGGTTCAGGATTAGTTGAAAAGAAGCTTAGATGCTCAATTGTCTCCGTTTCCTCCTCGTCAACTCATGTTCAACAGTGAGTTTGTTCTCTTGGTTGACTGAGTGGGACAGATAGATATTGACACATTGTACCTAGGTTCGTTGTGCCAGAGTTCATTGGTTCGCTCGTCGAAGAACGCATCAAAGTTCTGAAAAAGGTGCCAGATGCGCGGCATATTGAGCCATCGATTGCTAGATATTTAGAATAGGATCCTCGTCTAGCTAATTCGTCTGCTTTTTCCTTACCGATGATGTCACAGTGTCTTGGTACCCAACACAGCCGATCGCTGTAAAACGTCATTTACATTAGAACTTTTTACCGGGATAACCTACTTTCTGAGGATTTATTTGATATATATGTAATGGAATTGACAATTTTAATCCACTGGGTAAACAAAATCCAGAACAATGTAAACGTACTCTAAATAAGTATTTCCAAAACTGTTCTACACTCGAGGACAAGTTCAGATTTGATGTTACAGGATTTGATGGCTTTAATAGTGGCCTAACTATCCACAAAGATAGTCACAGTTCAACGATCTCTGCATCCAGTCTTTTTATCAATTCCGCTGCCTTCCAAATGCGAAGATTTCAGCTTGGAAAACACTACAGTTGCTACCCAGCTTGTAGGTAAGCTCAAAACCTATCATTTCACAGTAGACGCCAGCCCCTGTACCTTCTTCCGTCTTATATCCGTCCGTACAGAAAGTATAGAAAACTAGACCGTCCAGAGGAGGGTTACTACGGTTCTAGTCGTCTCTACCTGATATAACGACATCTACATCGTCAAATGTCAGGATGATACCGCCCTGCATTAACAAAAAAATATTAATCTGACTCGAAGGACCAAATTTCAATTTCCACTTTCGAAAAGCTAACAAAATTCTTTTCACGATTTTTCAAAAATCTGATTACCAGAGGATCCTTAACATAAAGTTCGATTAGAAGTTTTTTTTTTATTTCTGCGAGAACTTCTTGGAGGGCTATTTTGGCGGCACCACACTTTGCCTCCGCAAAATGTACTATGTCATTCATCTAGTTCCATAGTCACTTGTAGTTCAATTGTTCATTTACACGGCAGACTATTTACTAAGCTTCTTGTCATAGAATGACCGAGGAGCGAAGAGGTTGATATGATGGTGGAAGGAGTGGGCAAAAACATTGCTAAACTCACGACAAAGAAAGAAGTCGATATCTGGGGCACAATGGCGGAAACAGTGTCTAGATGAACCGGAATAGAAGTGCGAACAGCAAACTCTGGTGCCCACTGGTGCCGCTTTATGGAAAAAAACCTCCCGTCGGCTGATATAAAATGAAAGCTGAACCAACCCATAGTTAAAGGAGACTGTCACGAGAATTCACCGACTGAAGGCTCTAATAACCAGAAGACGAGCCATAAGAATTCGTAAATACTGGGAATATCAAAACGACTAACCGGACTTTACGAAAGTGGTACATATCTCCTGGTAAAATAAAAAGGGATATGGATGTGATGAATGCTGTCAATTATAAGATCACCTGCTGCACCATCGACCTGAACAATTGAAGTTGACTTATCTGTGAAGACCGGTTTTGGGCGACAAAAAATTATAACGCCAATTAAAATTAATTTAACATCTAAGGTCAAGTATCTAATCTGTAGATACAACGTTGATAACCCCTAGTGTCAATGACCAACATTAAAATATCTTACTCCGATGAAAATTAAACAAGACGACATCGAGATAACAGCCACCAGCAGCTCAAAAGAATATACTTTAGTGATAATCGGACAGTCTTCTGTAGATGACTTGACTCCACAAGTGGGGTTGAAAAAAGAGCCTTTGGCTGGTTGTAGTTTGCTGTCTAGTCGAGTGGGGTTGAAAAATGAGCTTTCGGCTGGCACAGAAAGGAGATCCTCGCTGTCTTCTGGAACAAACGAGGTTGAAAAACATGTACTTGACTTTAATACGAAACATCGGGCCAAGCTCCGGTGCCGTCACCGTTCTTCGAACAAAATCTGACTCCAACCTACTTACAATAAATGCCGACAGAGTATCTATAATAGAAAAACATCTGCCAACAGTCGTAACTTATATTTGATGCTATGCCAAAACTACTTCTAACTAGTCATGTGTCGCTCCTGAAAGACCTAGTTCAATTGAACGAGTCAGTTCACTGAACGAGTGACGACTTAGTTCAATGTTTATTACTGTCGTTCACAAAATTTCCTTTTATACCTTCAGTGACGTTCAGGGTGCTCTGGTGTACACCCGAATATAACGGAGTGTAGAAAATAGTAATGTTCTTTTCAAATTTTTGGGAAAGGTCATCATTCTTTGCGGTTGATAGAACTGGCAGCTTAAATGCAAAACCAATTGAACTAAGTGACCATTTGAACGATATAAGGCAACGGAACGAGGTGAACGACCTAGTTCAATTAAAAAAAATGAGAATTTGAGTCCTCAAAGATCATAGAATACCTAAGAAAATTAGTGGCTAGCAATGCTTCCATAAGCGAACCCCTTAAACCGAAGCTGGAGAGGAAACGGGACGTTTTTCAACTTCACAAGCAACCATCTGTGTCAGAAGGTTGGGGCAGTGCAATCACGACGTAACGCATGTTCGAAGCCTTTGTTCTGCAGAACAAGATATTGCTGCTGCTAAAGAAGTTGGTAGTCTTCAACAAGAATGACAAGTTTAGCCAAAATAATACGTGTCCAGCGCTGTCTACTTCAAGATTGGGATGACAAGGATTCGATAGAAGGAAAGTCTAAAATCTCGACTAACAAAAAGATCGATTGGGAACACTTAAATAAACCTCTAAGTGATGGATCTGATGGTGATATTTGTCAAAAATAATGTTGTGAATGACAACTATTTTTCCAGATCGGCTAGCACTTCTAAAGCGGCTTTTTTGTTACATATCAACCTATTTTTTCCATTTCGCCATTCATTCGTCACTAATCCTCCAATATTGATTTCGATCTAAAATCCTGGCCTTTCATTATTTTCAATTTCTTCGTCCCGTTTAACTTAGCGTAGAATGACTATTATCTTCCGCCAGGGCAAACTTTGACATCTTTAGCTGTGTTCAGGACACCTTATTTTTTTTGTTACATTATGCGGTGAATAGTAATCCAAACTACAAATCTAGTTCTAATCCCACCGAAAGAAGTAAAATAAATTATTTCGTAGCATAGACACCAACCCATGCTTAAAATGTAACCATGTAACCATGTAATTTGGTATCTTATTATTTCAGGGAATAATAGCATAAAATTCCGATCGATTTCAGATATTTTGAATGCGAAGACCATGAAGAAGAAATTAAATACCTTAAAGATATGTATGCAGAATCTTGTTGTACATCCATAAAAACGATTAACAATCGCATCAATTAATTTTTTCCTTGTTAATTAGTGTTGTTTTTTTCGCTTTCGAAGGAAAATTGAAACAAAATATTGAAATTTTGTTTCAATTTTCGTTCGGATTAATGCATACAAATTACAATATTTGCGGTTGTTTTTTTTTATTTTCTTATTGGTTTACTACAAATTGGGTTGACCGCAATGAATTTTCAAATAAACAGTCACGGGGCTACATACATATAGATCCGACTATATGTACATATCTATGAACTAAACTGAGTGTGTGGCATGTGTTCATAGCACATCCATCTATTCCCCTCCCTCTCAGCTTTGCACATATGAATAATCCTCCCCACAGTCATACCACTACTGATACAGAAAATGCCTTCCTCAATAATTATGAAATTGTGTTTATTTCACTTCGTCTAGTTCTCAAAAAAGCTCTAAAGATCATCGACAAAATAAAAAGTTCGCTCACAATAAGTTCGGCAAAAGTTTCCAACGCATCTCAGTGGTATTGGCGAACAAACGAATGATGAACCACTGATCCGACCAGCCGAGAGAATTGTTTACGAATAACGAACGGAAATGAAAGCTTTTTTTCGGTTTAGTTGTTTTTGCTATTTTGACCAATTAATTCCCGATATTTATTCTAAACAGATGGGGAGACGACGATTCGATGGATCGACAGACGTCATATCTGCACACTTTTTTATAACCAAGTTGCAGGAATTTCCAATAAATCTTCTAAACAAAAATTATTTCTCCAAAGCAGCTGGATGAAAATTGTATTGAAAAATATTTAAATGAGGGGATGTTTTGTTTGTTTTATTTAAAAAAATAATCGGTTACTAAATATTCGAAGTCAATATGGAGTTTTTTTCCAGAATCCACCAGAAAATAAAAATAGTTCTGGATTTATTAATTATGTGAATTATAAATAAAAATTAAACAAATTATAAACAAGTGAGATAAACAAACATACATATATACACTGGTGTGTGAGGATAATGTGAACTGGCATAGACACTAGGGTGGAGGGTGAATAGTTAGACTATGTTAGACTAGTTTAAGTAGTTCTTAATTAATTTTTTTAAAATAAAATCAGAATTGAAATATGTGGCAACAAAGCGTCGAATTGGGCAATCTCGTTTCTGAAAGGTACGATCTTCAGATTCGTTCCGGTACGGATTCGCTCAAAAAAAGGAACTAGGTCATTTAGTTCGTTCAATACTTCAATTCAAAATATAGATGGACGATTGAATCAAAAGGAACTAGGTGAACGAGAGCAAGAAGTAAACGACTGGAGCGAAAGGAACTAAAGGAATGGGAGAAGCGGACCTAGTACCGATCGTCCCTAATTCGGAATCATTATTTGAACTAGTTCTGTTTTTTCTATAGACGGGAAACTTTTCATAGGTCCTCCAAGGGCTAAGAAATGCATTTTGGAATAGTTTAAGCTCATTCGATACTTCCTCTTAGGATATATCACAATTTTGCTCTATATAGGTCTACTTTTAGGTATAGATTCCATAAAACGTTACCCTCCGATTTTCGTTATTTTGTGGATTTAAGATATCCCTGGTATTTTGGGTTATCCAGGGATAGTAAATTTCCATATAAAAATTAAGGATTTTCAGTTTACATTTAGGTATAGCCCTTACACCCTCCGATTTTTAGGATTTTTTGGTACGTTTTTCAACCAAATTGCCTGTAATATTGGCCCAAGCTACAGGTTAGACCATATATAACGTTATTTTCGGTATTTTGTGGATTTAAGATACTTTTATAAACCGAATGGACTGTAATTTGATATTTTGAGTTCTCATTGAATGTCAAAAAAGCCCACAAAAATTATTGTCGTTGGTCTATTTTTTGGGTTAGGCCCTATATAAGGGTAATCTCCGATTTTAAGGATTTTGGACAAGTTTTTCAGCTGAATGAGCTGTAATTTCTTTATTACGTTTCCCATTGTGTGGTAAATCTTTCTACCAAAAATTATTAATATTGGTCAACATTTTTGGATAGGTTCTATATAAGGGTACCCTCCGGATTTTGGTATTTTGGGGATTTTAGGCACGTTTTTCAATCAAATTGGCTGTAATTTGATATTTTTGATAATCATTGAGTAGCAAATTTCTCTGCCAAAAATGATCAATATCGGTTAAATTTTTGATATAGCCCACATATAACGGTACCATCCGATTCTGATATTTTGAGGATTTAGGATATTTTTATCAACCAAATGGGCTGTAATTGATATTTTGGGTTCTCATCGGGTGTCAAATCATCCCACAAAAAAATATTGTCATTGGTCTATTTTTTAGTATAGGCACCATCCTCCGATTTTCGATAATTTGAGGATTTTGAACAATATTTTCAACAGAATTGGTTGTAATTTGTTAATTGGTATTCTCTTGGGGTAGGAACTTTTTATACCAAAAATTATCAATATCGGTTAACTTTTTGATATAGCCCCATATAACTGTACCCTCCAATTTTCGATATTTTGAGGATATTCGACCCGTTTTTCAAACGAGTTGGCTGAAATTTGGTATTTTGAGTTGCCATTAGGTGACAAATACTTTTACCTAAAATTATAAATATTAGTCTACTTTTTAGAGTAGGCCCCATATACGGTTGACCTCCGATTTTCGATATTTTGAGAATTTTGGACACGTTTTTCAACCAAATTGTCTAAAATTGTCTAAACTAATGAGAACTCAAAATACTCCTAGCAAAAATTATAAATATTAGTCCACTTTTTAGAGAAGGTCCCATATAAGGCTACCATCCGATTTTCCGTATTTTGAGAATTTTGGGCATGTTTTTGAAACGAATTGCCTGAAATTTTATATTTTGAGTTGTCATTAGGTGACAACCTGGTTCAATTTTTGATGTAGGACCCTAATATGGGGACCCTTCGCATTTCGATATTTTTGGGTTTTTGCCAATTTTACAACCGATTTTGTTCTTATTTGATATTTTGAATCCTCATTGGGTGTCAAATCTTCCTTTCAAAAATTATAAATATCGGTCGATCTTAGGAAGAAATCGCCACGTAAAGGTGCGCGTCATTTTTAGTTGGGTTCAAGGTCCTAGCTGAAATTTCCCAACCTGACTATCTATAGCTTCATCTTCTGAAAGCAATTTACCATAACATAGCTCTCTTATAAAAAATCGCTTGATTTTAGGTATTTTGAGTGTTTACTTCATGTTCGGTCATGCCGAACATTCTCCCGTCTACACCTAACCTGACGAATAACACTACATTTGTCGATTCTACAACTGAAGGGCAAAGAACAAATCACTTCATAAAATAACCTAATCACAAACAGAATGTTTGTTTATTTGTCGATTAGAAAAAATTTTTTTTTTTCAAAATCAAATTAGGAGAGGGGAGAGACCCCATAAATATTCCAATGAACTTTCAATATCAACAAATTAAAACCTCCACTAATTGGAAAATCTACATCAGAACTAAATAATATAAACAATAAAATAGTGAAAAAGAGAACAACAAATTCGAACAAACATTTTGGATACTCGAAAAAATATTCTCTAGGTCAAATCGAATAATTTATGAGGTTTTTTCTCTTCCCCATATTTGGGTAACCTTGAAGAAAAAGGGCCTCCAATAAAAAAAAAACACATCACATCATAAATTAAATTTCAATTCACACCTAATATACTACCAATTCGAAATAAAAAGTAGGTGTTCTGATGAACTTGAACTTGTTTCTCTGCAGCGTGGATACTCAACAAAAATGTGGAACAAAATTTAGGAAGAAGAAAAAATAAAAAAAAATCCTAAACTAAAATATGCAGGTGTATTTGAATGTCTTTTGGGCGGATAATGAGTTTGGCTGACTGCAGTAAATTTCCACTTCACTTCGAGAGGAGACACCATTGTGGGAGTCTTGATCTTCCTCGAAACGCCAACAACAGCATAATCACCATTCACCTCACCTTCATCACGATGATGATCATCATCATCCACAAAAATAGGTGAATGGGGGCGTTATTTTTAAAAATATCCCATAATAAAATTGCTTCTATTTTTAAAAATAGAATTTTTTAGTGCAGATTTTTTCGATTTTCTTCTAATTTGTATGGAATGTTGTTTTTTTAATGATGGACAGTTCTAGGCAAAAATGAGGTGGGCAAATTCAATCATTTTTGTATTGAAAGTAATTATATGTATTTTTTTGTTTAATTTACCTGAAAAAATGTAAACGCCTCTCGATTCGATGTTAGAAATTCTTGAGCCAGCGGTTCGGTTTTACAATATTTGACATGCATATCGAAATCACGTTCCAATCGCAAAAAGGTCTTCACTACCATATTCGGTTTGTCCGCATAGTATTTGACGCCATCATTGAAAACCCTGATCAAGCATGTGCAATCAAAATAATTTAATTTTGGAAAAATAATTTTGAAAATTGAGTGAAAAAAATGATTCGATTAAATTTTTATTTACAATTAATGCGTTTTGGGGTACTTAGAAACATATTTTTAGTTCTTCAGTTCAACATCTTAAAAAATCCACTCATTGAAAAAAATTATAAAAATCCACGCCTTGAAAAAATATAAAAATCGACGCTCCGAAAAAATATTTTTTATAAAAATCCACAGTTTGAAAAAATATTTTTTTATAAAAATCAACTTACAATTTAATTTTTTTATAAAAACCCTATTTTTTACAAAACCCATATTATTTTATAAAAACCTATACATATTTTATAAAAAAAACCCATATTTTTTATAAAACCCCTATTTTTTATAAAAACCCATATTTTTTATAAAAACCTATATTTTATATAAAAACCCATATTTTTATAAATACCCATATTTGTTTATAAAAACCCATATTTTCTTTATAAAAGCCTATATTTAATGTAAAAACCCATATTTTTTATAAAACCCAAATTTTTATAAAAGCCCGTATTTTTAATAAAAACCGATATTTTCTTATAAAAACCTATTTTTTTATATATAAAACCCATATTTTTTATAAAAAACCCATATTTTTTTATAAAAAACTCCATATTTTTATAAAACCTATATTTTTATAAAAACCCATATTATTTATAAAAGTCCCATATTTTATATAAAAACCAATATTTTTTATAAAAACCCCATATTTTTTTATAAAAAACTCATATTTTTATATAAAAAACCCATATTTTTTTTAAAAAAAATCTATATTTTTATAAAAAAACCCATATTTTTATAAAAAACCCATATTTTTTATAAAACCCATATTTTTATAAAACCCATATTTTTTATAAAACCCATATTTTTTATAAAACCCATATTTTTTATAAAACCTATATTTTTTATAAAAGCCCCATATTTTTTATATAAATCCACGCCTTGAAAAAATAATTTTTTTATATAAATCCACGCCTTGAAAAAATAATTTTTTTATATAAATCCACGCCTTGAAAAAATAATTTTTTTATATAAATCCACGCCTTGAAAAAATAATTTTTTTATATAAATCCACGCCTTGAAAAAATAATTTTTTTATATAAATCCACGCCTTGAAAAAATAATTTTTTTATATAAATCCACGCCTTGAAAAAATAATTTTTTTATATAAATCCACGCCTTGAAAAAATAATTTTTTTATATAAATCCACGCCTTGAAAAAATAATTTTTTTATATAAATCCACGCCTTGAAAAAATAATTTTTTTATATAAATCCACGCCTTGAAAAAATAATTTTTTTATATAAATCCACGCCTTGAAAAAATAATTTTTTTATATAAATCCACGCCTTGAAAAAATAATTTTTTTATATAAATCCACGCCTTGAAAAAATAATTTTTTTATATAAATCCACGCCTTGAAAAAATAATTTTTTTATATAAATCCACGCCTTGAAAAAATAATTTTTTTATATAAATCCACGCCTTGAAAAAATAATTTTTTTATATAAATCCACGCCTTGAAAAAATAATTTTTTTATATAAATCCACGCCTTGAAAAAATAATTTTTTTATATAAATCCACGCCTTGAAAAAATAATTTTTTTATATAAATCCACGCCTTGAAAAAATAATTTTTTTATATAAATCCACGCCTTGAAAAAATAATTTTTTTATATAAATCCACGCCTTGAAAAAATAATTTTTTTATATAAATCCACGCCTTGAAAAAATAATTTTTTTATATAAATCCACGCCTTGAAAAAATAATTTTTAAAAAATCCACGCCTGGAAAAATTATTTTTTAAAAAATCCACGCCTTGAAATTTTTTTTATATAAATCCACGCCTTGAAATTTTTTTTATATAAATCCACGCCTTGAAAATTTATTTTTATTTCAAAATCCACGCCTTGAACATTTTTTTTTATAAAAATCCACGCCTTGAAAAAATAATTTTTAAAAAATCCACGCCTTGAAAAAATAATTTTTAATAAATCCACGCCTTGAAAAAATAATTTTTTTATATAAATCCACGCCTTGAAAAAAAAAAATTATATAAATCCACGCCTTGAAAAAAAAAAATTATATAAATCCACGCCTTGAAAAAAAAAATTATATAAATCCACGCCTTGAAAAAATATTTTTTTTTATAAAAATCCACGCCTTGAAAAAATATTTTTTTATAAAAATCCACGCCTTGAAAAAATATTTTTTATAAAAATCCACGCCTTGAAAAAATATTTTTTATAAAAATCCACGCCTTGAAAAAATATTTTTTATAAAAATCCAGGCCTTGAAAAAATATTTTTTATAAAAATCCAGGCCTTGAAAAAATATTTTTTATAAAAATCCAGGCCTTGAAAAAATATTTTTTATAAAAATCCAGGCCTTGAAAAAATATTTTTTATAAAAATCCAGGCCTTGAAAAAATATTTTTTATAAAAATCCAGGCCTTGAAAAAATATTTTTTTTTTTATAAAAATCCAGGCCTTGAAAAAATATTTTTTATAAAAATCCAGGCCTTGAAAAAATATTTTTTATAAAAATCCACGCCTTGAAAAAAATTTTTTTTATAAAAATCCACGCCTTGAAAAAATATTTTTTATAAAAATCCACGCCTTGAAAAAATATTTTTTATAAAAATCCAGGCCTTGAAAAAATATTTTTTATAAAAATCCAGGCCTTGAAAAAAATATTTTTTATAAAAATCCACGCCTTGAAAAAATATTTTTTATAAAAATCCACGCCTTGAAAAAATATTTTTTTATAAAAATCCACGCCTTGAAAAAATATTTTTTATAAAAATCCACGCCTTGAAAAAATATTTTTTATATAAATCCACGCCTTGAAAAAATATTTTTTATAAAAATCCACGCCTTGGAAAAATTTTATTTATAAAAATTCACGCCTTGAAAAAATATTTTTTTTTTATAAAAATCTAAATATTGGGATCTACTATACCTCAAAACGCATTAATTGTAAAAATTTAAAAAAAAACAATGATGCGGAATGGAATAAAATGCAAAAAAAGTAGAACAACAACTTACTTATTGTGAAATTCGGCTATTTGTTGGAAATTACCAAAGATGATATCCTTACTATCACGCACTGTCCTTGGCGCGGTGGCACTATCCACAGCCTTTATATAACGATCCACAACATTTTGCAGATCTCTACCGTAATCCTCCTCAGTATCTAAAAGTTCTCGTATAATGGCCCTAAAATAAATGAGAAGATAGAGAGAGAAAGAGAGAGAGAGAACGATATTATTATCAGAGAAATGAAATCAGGCGAGAGCGAGATTGAATGGAGAAAGGAGGAAAAGCGATAAAGCGTCATGCATGCAATATTAAATGAAGCGAGCAAAAAGAGAGGAGAAAGAGTGAGAGAGATAGTGAGAGAGACATAATGAAATGGCGTGATAGGATATCATCAATATCATCATAATCGTAATACATACTTCTTTTGTAGTTCGGCACTTTCTTTATCGTTGCCATTCAGCATGGACGATACCGAACTGTCCTCCAAAATGTTTTTGGGTACCCAACCCTCTTTGGCATTGTCACCGAATACACGTACCAAATATTTAGCTGTTGCATCACTGCCCTGAACACCTCTACAAAAGGAGAAGGAGAATTAGTTCTTGAGGGAGAGCGAGAGAGAGTTTCCAAGTCACCTACTTCTTAACACTACTGGTCGTTTCGCTTGTCGTTTCCGTAGATGTTTTGAGAACCTCAACTATATCACCACGTTGCAAGGTAACCGAATCACTGGCTTCTGACTTAAAATCCTGATTAACAACTAAAATATCAAATGCCTGTAAAAAGGGTGAGAAAATGTGTTAGAGTTTGTTTTTCAGGATAAAATAATTGGGGAAACTTTTATAGAAGTATCCGTTATAAAATGTTTGCAATTGTATATCGCGGGAATAGAGAGGTGTGTAGTTTTATTCTCCTTTGACTCGTAAACTTTTATATATTATGGTTATCTACTTTATTGGGGTGTTCTTTTTTACTTACCTTCCTTCCATATATACTCCTTAAATATATTAAACAAATAATTCAAAAATATTTAAAAACCTGTGTGCGGAGCAGTAGTCGGACGGGGCCGACCATACGATACCCTACACAACTACCACAGAACTCTATCTTTCGGCGGATTTTTATTCCGAGCTTGGGTAATATTTAGTGATAATTTCAACCTCTTGCCCGATTAGAGGTCAACAGCACCTCTTCCTTACACTGACATAGTTTCCGAATATTACCAATATACAGTACAGCCCTTCTAATTACTTGTCCATAATCCCTTCACCGTGGGTTGTGTTGTGATGTTCGGCTTTCAATTGTGGCCTATAGATCGGCTCGAAAAAAAACACACAAAATTAGGTTTTCAGTCCACTTCATCACCGAAAATTATAGGCGTTGTCCTTGACCATAACTGGAACCTCATGGAACATTTCAAAGCGATTTGCGCTACATTTCCGACCTCTAGTGTGGTAATGGTTTATTAAATAATATCTGAATACGTAAGCACCTGTAAATATTTACGTGTAACTCCCACATCCGAGTATATACGAAAATATAATCGGGGTCAATTTAAAGGCCATCCACTCCTCTTGGATATACTATCAACTTCTCGGCTCTATGTCCTTCAGGAGTAAATATATACGATATAGAATACAAATTTTGCCATTTTTCACACACCTTGAATTTTTTTTATAAAAATCCACCCGTTTAATTTTTTTTTATAAAAATCCACGCCTTGAAATTTTTTTTAATAAAAATCCACCCCTTTAACAATTTTTTTTATAAAAATCCACGCCTTGAAATTTTTTTTTATAAAAATCCACACCATGAAAAACTTTTTTTTTAAAAATCCACACCTTGAAAAACTTTTTTATACAAATCCACGCCTTGAAAAAATTTTTTTCAATGCGAGGAAAAAAATTTCTTTCTAAAAATCCACGCCTTGAAAAAATTTCTTTCTAAAAATCCACGCCTTGAAAAAATTTCTTTCTAAAAATCCACGCCTTGAAAAAATTTCTTTCTAAAAATCCACGCCTTGAAAAAATTTCTTTCTAAAAATCCACGCCTTGAAAAAATTTCTTTCTAAAAATCCACGCCTTGAAAAAATTTCTTTCTAAAAATCCACGCCTTGAAAAAATTTCTTTCTAAAAATCCACGCCTTGAAAAAATTTCTTTCTAAAAATCCACGCCTTGAAAAAATTTCTTTCTAAAAATCCACGCCTTGAAAAAATTTCTTTCTAAAAATCCACGCCTTGAAAAAAAAATTCTTTGTAAAAATCCACGCCTTGAAAAAAGTATTTTTGTAAAAATCCACGCCTTGAAAAAAGTATTTTTGTAAAAATCCACGCCTTGAAAAAAATTTCTTTATAAAAATCCACGCCTTGAAAAAAATTTCTTAATAAAAATCCACGCCTTGAAAAAAAAATTCTTTATAAATATCCACGCCTTGAAAGAAATTTCTTTCTAAAATTCCACGCCTTGAAAAAAATTTCTTTCTAAAAATCTACGCCTTGAAAAAAATTCTTTATAAAAATCCACGCATTGAAAAAAATTCTTTATAAAAATCCACGCCTTGAAAAAAATTTCTTTATAAAAAT
>NW_026873251.1:0-14464 GCF_032173495.1 Musca vetustissima
AGTTTTTAAAAAATCCACGCCTTCTGTAGGTCCTTAGACAATATTTTTCTAAAAAATCCACGCCTCCTTTAAGAATCCACGCCTTCTGTAGGTCTTTAGAAAATATTTTTCTAAAAAATCCACGCCTCCTTTAAGAATCCACGCCTTCTGTAGGTCTTTAGAAAATAGTTTTTAAAAATCCACGCCTTCTTTAAGAATCCACGCCTTCTGTAGGTCCTTAGAAAATAGTCTTTAAAATCCAGGCCTGCTCTAAGAATCCACGCCTTCTGTAGGTCCTTAGAAAATAGTTTTTTTAAAAAATCCACGCCTGCTTTAAGAATCCACGCCTTCTGTAGGTCCTTAGAAAATATTTTTTTTCAAAACTCCACGCCTTCTGTAGGTCCTTAGAAAATAGTTTTTTTTTTTAATCCACGCCTTCTTTAAGAATCTACGCCTTCTGCAGGTTCTTAGAAAATAGTTTTTAAACATTCACGCCTTTTGTAGGTCCCTGAAAAAACATTCTTTCAAAATCCACGTCTTATATAGGTCCCTAAAACATATTTCTTAGAAATCCACGCCTTATATAGGCCCCCAAAAGATGTTTATTTAAACCACTCCTTTTTAAGTCCCTAAAATATTTGTTTAATAATCCACATCATATGTCTCTGAAAAAAATATTTTTAAAAAATCCACGCCTTAATTTTTTTAATCTAAGTCTTATATAGGTCCCTAAAATTATTCTTTAAAAATGCACACCCTCTATTCGACTTTAAAAATTATGATTTCAGTAATATTTTAAAAATCTAAGCCTTCTCTTTGTCCTTTCAAAAATATGTTTTCCTCCCCATAGCAATTTTCAATTTATCCTTATGGTCAATTGTCCTTGTTTGTCCATTTTGTTTTTCTCCTGCTGAAGCTAATTTTAATTACACGATTAATTATCACAATCACCCAAAAATAGATTTCCATAATTAGCTAAATGAATTGCGGTCGTTCATATCCTTTCGGGGTTTTACAGATGTGGTCGCTGATTTGCAACGCCTCCATACAACAAGCAAACAATCAGTGCTGCAGATGTATAAATGTATGTGTGTGTCTACACGGTCGCTACATTGTTTTGGAAACTTTTCAAAATTGGAAAATGGTGGCATATGCCATGCCATGCATCCATTCATTCACTCAGTCATTCATCTATTCCGTCATTCGTTCAATCACTGCAGAAAAACGCATTCGTAACTGTAATTCTAACATTGTTATTGTTGTTTGTTTCGTTTTTTTTTTTTTTTCAGGACTATGGCACTTTACTGTGTTGGGCCAGTAATGAAATCGGCGATCAAACAGAACCCTGTGTCTACACCATTGCACCAGCAGGTAAGTGTGGAGTGTTGTTTCGCTCGGGATGCACAATTTCCCTATAAATGTCAGTTAGATAGTCAGCCAACCGCGAGAACGATGCATTCAAATCATCCTAACTATCCTTTGGCATGTTACTGGACATTGTTAACTGTCAAATCAAATGTTTTATGAAGCGTAGGGACTCAAGGTAGTACAGTTACACAGTGATGAACCGCTCGCCTCCTCTCTGCGCATCGAGTCAATCAGCTAAAGTCATTCAACCATTAATTAATTTTGATTCTGAACCAAACGCCAGTTTTCATTCATTACTCAGTCAGCAGCCAGTCGGGATAGAAATAACAATGCCTAGCGGAAGCGAAACAGAAAGGCAACAGTCTGGTCTGTCGTGGTCGGAAATCATTTTTCTTTTTATAGGCCAACAGTCCATGTTGTAGTGTGACATAAATTGTTATCAAGGACCTTAATGTTACTTCCATTAAGGATGTTTGTTTTTGTTCGGTGTTGTTTTTTTCAACCATTGTTGTTATTTATAGTCTGGTGATTTTTAGTGTGTGTGTGGATGTATGTGTGCGGGTTTTATTTCCGCTTTTACAATGCTAATATTTGTGGTTGTCTCAATACACACACACACTCAATGAGAGAGACAGATATGTTTAGCGGAAGTAAGCTATGCTAATGGTTGTATGGAAACAATAACAACAAAAAAAGGACAATAGTAAACAATAGTAATAGTAGCCCTTTTTCGGAGATTTTGCAATTTTTCAAAATAGAAAAAAAATATAGAATTGAGGGGATGAAAACAGGACCCTGAAAAAAATATTTAAAAAAAACTACGCCATGTGTAGGCCCTTGAAAACCGTAATAGAAAGTAGTAAAGTCAGACCGGGCCGACTATATGGTAACCTTCACCACTTTGGGTATATTCAACAGATGAATCCTAACAGACATCGAATGTTTGAAGGGCCAGTAAACTGAAATTAGATCCCTAAACATGTCATTCTGCAACCGATATTAAATTTTTCATTTGGTCAGATATAGAAGCTATATCTAAATCTGAACCGATTTCAGGAAACTTAACACACATCATTCTAGACCTAATTTATTACGCTGTGCCAAATTTCGTGCAAATCGAAAGATATATAGGGACTTTACACCAGTTACCTTAAATCGGACTAAAATAAATATAGGAGCTATATCTATATCTGAACCGATTTTTAGCACACATCATTCTGGACGTAAATCAGTGCCCTATGCCAAATTTCATGCAAATCGCAGGATATATATAGGGACTTTGGTGCCCCGTTTACATTAAATCGGACGAAAATATATATGGGAGCTATTTCTAAATCTGGTACGATTTTCTTCAAACTTGAAACGCGTCATTCTAGACTCAATTCAGTACACTATGCAAAAATTCGAGCAAATCGAAAGATATATAGGGACTTTGGTGCACCATTTATATAAAATCGGACGAAAATATATATGGGAGCTATATCTAAATCTGAACTGATTTTCAGGAAACTTAAGACATTTCATTCTAGACGTAATTCATGACGATGTGCCAAATTTCGTGCAAACCGAAAGATATATAGGGACTTTGGTGCCCCATTTAACATAAATCGGACGAAAATATATATGGGAGCTATATCTAAATCTGAACTGATTTTCAGAAAACATAAGACACTTCATTCTAGACCTAATTTATTACGATATGCCAAATTTCGTGCAAATCGAAACATATATAGGGACTTTGAGGTAAAATCGGACGAAAATATATATGGGAGCTATATCGAAATCTGAACCGATTTTCACGAAACTTAACACACATTACTCTAGACTTAATTTAGTACGCTATGTCAAATTTCGTGCAAATCGAAAGAAATATAGGTAGTTTGGTGCACCATTTACCTTAAATCGGACGAAAATATATATTGAAGCTATATTCACATCTGAACCGATTTTCAAGAAATTTTACACACATCATTCTGGACGTAATTCAGTACCCTATGCCAAAATTTCATGCAAATCGAAGGATATATAGGGACTTTGGTGCACCATTTACATTAAATCTTTTAAAACTTGGCACACATTATTTTGCGTCTAATTGAGTACTCTATTCCACATTTCGTTCAAATCGAATGATATATAGGGACTTTGGTGCACCATTTACTCAATATCGGGCGAAACTATATATGGGAGCTATATCCCAATCTGAACCGATTTTCATGAACCTTACCACACATCGTTCTGGACCTTATTCAGTACGCTATGCTAAATTTCGTGCAAATCGGGGGATATATAAGGACTTTGGTGCACTTTTTACCTAAGATCGGACGAAAATATATATGGGAGCTATATCTAAATCTGAACCGATTTTCACGAACCTTTACACACATCATTTTAGACTCAATTCAGAACGTTATGCCAAATTTCGTACAAATCAAAGGATATATAAGTACTTTGGTGCACTATTTACCTAAGATCGGACGAAAATATATATCGGAGCTATATCTAAATCTGAACCGATTTTCACGAACCTTAACACACATCGTTCTAGACCATATTCAGTACGCTATGCAAAATTTCGTACAAATCAAAGGATATATAGGGAGTTTGGTGCACCATTTACCTAAAATCGGACGAAAATATATATGGGAGCTATATCTAAATCTGAACCGATTTTCACGAAACGTAACACACATTACTCTTGACTTAATTTAGTGCGCTATGCCAAATTTCGTGCGAATCGAAAGATATATTGGGGCTTTTGTGCACCATTTACATTAAATCGGACAAAACTAAATATGGGAGCTATAAAAATATTTTTAAATATATTTTTCTTGTTTTTCAGGTGAACCCGATCCCTTGGTAAATTGCACCCTGCTAAACCAAACCTCCACTGGCTTTCAAATCGAATGCCTTGAAGGTTTTGATGGTGGCCTACAGCAGGATTTCATCATGGAGGTATATGTGAATGGTACCACAAGGCATCCGAAAATCTATAAATCTAAGTGGGTAGCAAAAAAACATACGACGACTTTAAAAAATACATTTTTAAATTTTTAAATCTGTTTCTCTTCTCTCTTTCTTTTCCAAATTGTCTCCTGCTGCTCCTATCATTTTTCAAAAATGTCTTCTATATGGTTTCATATCCTGGCAATCTTTTGTCCTACAACAACAACGATGGCGACGACAAATGACATGCAATGTTGTTGTAAACACCATTTCCATGATGACTGGATGGCTGGCGCTGCAACGACAACTTCCACACACTAAAAACAACAACGACGACGACGACAATCATCCTGTCACTTGATATTATGTTTCGAAATGCAATTGGGTGTATGCGTAACTCCTGCTTTGTGTGTGTATATGTGTGGGTGTGTGTGTTGGTTGGTGGCCTCTTTTGAAAATGTATGCAAATTGCTATCTGCATTCGTTTGACTTACTTCAAAACCACCATTCAACAACATCGTCGACCTGCCCACACTCACCTCCCGCACCCAACCCCCTCGCCATGCTGTTGGATCTCGACCACACAACGACAACATTTTTGTTGTTTTTTTCTGTGAAATTTTAGAACCCCTTACTTTGAGGTGCGTGGCCTGATTCCAGGTGCCGGCTATAATGTATTTTTGGTAGCTCACAATAGCAAAGGACGCAGTAATGCCACAATCCTGCAAGTCTATACACTTAAGGATCCTGAAAAACAGACAGGTTTGTGGACAAACAACAAATCTACCGTTCGTAGTCTTTCATAGTTTTTGGTTTTACAAAATATGTCATTTTTTGGGGGGTTTTTGTTTGCCGAATTTTAAGTTCGGTATGAATTGGTGGTACACAACCCTCTTCTCTGTGGGATGGAGGTGGAGAAGAAGACAACGAACAAATTTGCTTGTGATCTAAATTTTTGGAAAGTAGAAGTAGAAAAATTGTGTAGTTAGTAGCATGCTGGGTAGTTTTTAGTCTAGATTTTTTTCGGTTATGAGCAGGGATGGGAAGTTGGAATTGTTAAAAAATATTATTAACAAAAATAAGAAAATCGTAATAAAAAATTTTAAAAAAATCTAAAATTAGTAAAAATATTGAAAATAAATTATTTATTTTTTTTTAATTCCCAGCCCTGACGAAAAATTTATTTAAAAAATATTTTGAAAATTTTATTTTATCGGTTATGAGCAGGGATGGGAAGTTGGAATTGGTAAAAAATATTATTAACAAAAATAAGAAGATCGTAATAAAAAATTTTAGGAAATCTAAAATTAGTAAAAATATTGAAAATAAATTATTTTTTTTAACTCCCAGCCCTGACGAAAAAAAAAATATTTAATTTAAAAAATGTTTTGAAAATTTTATTTTTTTGGTTATTTTTTCTTTGATAACAAATATTTTTTCAGTTTTGATTACTTACAAAAAACAATTCGTTACAACAATGCCTATGTATAATGCGACTCTTGTCAGCACTTCAACAGCTACCACTACCCCTTGTACACCTTATAATTTAACACCACCACCACCCAAGTCCAATAAGAAAAGTAAGGAATTATGTTGTTTTTTTATTAATTAATGCACTGAAATTTATTTTTTATAAAAAAATATTTTTTAACTTTGCAGATGGTTTTTTTTATTAACAATGAATGGTTAAAATTTGTCAAAAAAATCTCAACATTTTACTAATTTTCTATTTTCATTTCCCCCTCTTCCACTTTCTTTATTCTTGTTCTGCAGATCTCTCCCTGGCCTATGCTCCCGTCATCGAAGATATCCGGCCATTTTTGGGCATATTGGTTGGCATTGTGGTCAGCATCATATTGGTCGCCTTTATTATTGTGATAATTGTACGCATGCGCGGCTCATCGGGACGAGATCGTAATAATTATATGCATGGCACGGCGACAGCACAGGGGCGTAACAATAATGGACTGGGTTCGCTGCACAACAGTCATGATATGCATAATGGTCGTGGCAATTGTCATGTGACGAGCAGTATTGACAGCATCGATAAGAATCCGGATATAATACCACAGGGTAAGTAGAAAACAAGTAAGGAATGTAGTAAAGTCGGACTGGGCCGACTATATGACATCCTTCACCATTTTGGTTATATTCAACATAGGCTCCTAACAGATGTCGCCTTTTCGAAAAAACATTGACATAAAATTGAACGAAAGATATTTAGGGATTTTAGAGCACCATTTACTTCAAAAATCGGAGTAAAATATATATGGGAGCTATATATAAATCGGAACCGATTTTCACGAAACTTCACGTACGTCATTCTAGGCCCAATTCAGTACGCTATGTCAAATTTTCTGCAAATCGAAAGATATATGGGGACTTTGATGCACCATTCACAAAAAATCGGACGAAACTATATATGGGACCTATATCTAAATCTAAACCGATTTTCCCGAAACTTAGCACATATCATTCTAGTCTTAAGATAGTGCGCTGCGCCAAATTTCGTGCAAATCGAAAGGTATATAAGGACTTTGGTGCACCATTCACAAAAAATCGGACGAAACTATATATGGGACCCATATCTAAATCTAAACCGATTTTCAAGAAACTTAGCACACATCATTCTACACTCAATTCAGTACCCCATGCCAAATTTCGTGCAAATATATACGGACTTTGATGCACCATTTACCTGAAATCGGACGAAACTGTAAATGGGAGCTATATCTAAATCTGATCCGATTTTCACGAAACTTAACACACATCGTTCTAGACTTAAGTAAGTGCGCTACGCCAAATTTCGTGCAAATCGAAACCATTTACCTTAAATCGGACGAAACTGTAAATGGAAGCTATATCTAAATCTGAACCGATTTTCACGAAACTTAACACACATTCTACACGTAAGTAAGTGCGCTGCGCCAAATTTCGTGCAAATCGAAACATATATAGGGACTGTGGTGCCCCATGTACTTTAAATCGGACGAAAATATATATGGGAGCTATATCTAATCTGAACCGATTTTTCCCAATTTCAATAGGGTTCATCCTTAGGCCAAATAAGTGAACTGTGCTAAATTTCATCCAAATCGGATAATAAATGCGACCTGTACTTTGTTATACCCTTCACCACTCTGTGGTACAGGGTATTATGTCTTTGTGCATATGTTTGTAACAGGCAAAAGGAAACGAGATAGACACATGGTTCCTTTTGAGAATATGCATAGAATCACTTTCTGAGTCGATTAATGCATGTCCGTCCGTCCGTCCGTCCGTCCGTCTGTCTGTCGATGTAAAATTGTAAACAAAGTACAGGTCGCATTTATAATCCGAATTGGATGAAATTTAGCATAGGTCACTTATTTGGCCCAAGGACGAACCCTATTGAAATTGGGAAAAATCGGTTCAGATTTAGATATAGCTCCCATATATATATTTAACCGATTTAATGTAAACGGCCCCTATATATCTTTCGATTTGCACGAAATTTGGTACAGCCTAATCATTTAGGTCTAGAATGATGTCTGCCAAGTTTCGTAAAAATCGGTTCAGATTTAGATATAGCTCCCATATATATATTTAACCGATTTAATGTAAACGGTCCCTATATATCTTTCGATTTGCTCGAAATTTGGTACAGCCTAATCGTTTAGGTCTAGAATGATGTCTGCCATGTTTCGTAAAAATCGGTCCAGATTTACATATAGCTCCCATATATAGTTTCGTCCGATTTCATGTAAATGGTGCCCCAAAGTCCCTATATATCTTTTGATTTGCACGAAATTTGGCGTAACGTACTGAATTCAGCCTAGAGTGATGTCTGCCAAGTTTCGAGAAAATTGGTCCAGATTTAGATATAGCTCCCATATATATATTTAACCGATTTAATGTAAACGGTCCCTATATATCTTTCGATTTGCTCGAAATTTGGTAAAGCCTAATCGTTTAGGTCTAGAATGATGTCTGCCAAGTTTCGTAAAAATCGGTCCAGATTTACATATAGCTCCCATATATAGTTTCGTCCGATTTCATGTAAATGGTGCCCCAAAGTCCCTATATATCTTTCGATTTGCACGAAAATTGGTACAGCCTAATCATTTAGGTCTAGAATGATGTCTGCCAAGTTTCGAGAAAATCGGTTCAGATTTAGAAATACCTCCCATATATAGGTTCGTCCGATTTAAGGTAAATTGGGCAACAAAGTCTCTCTACATCCTTCGATTTGCACGAAATTTGGCACAGCGTAATGAATTAGGTGCAGAACGATGTGTGCCAAGTTTTGAGAAACTCGGTTCAGATTTAGATACAGCTCCCATATATAGTTTCGTCCGATTTAAGGTAAATGAGGCTCCAAAGTCCCTCTATATCTTTCGATTTGCATGAAGTTTGGCACAGAGTACTGAATTAGGTCCAGAACGATGTGTGCCACGTTTCGAGAAAATTGGTTCAGATTTAGATATAGCTCCCATATATAGGTTCGTCCGATTTAAGGTAAATGGGGCACCAAAGTCCCTATATATGATTCGATTTGCACGAAATTTGGCATAAAGTACTGAATTAGATCCAGAATGATGTGTGCTAAGTTTCAAGAAAATCGGTTCAGATTTAGATATAGCTCCCTTATATAGTTTCGTCCGATTTAAAGTAAATGGTGCACCAAAGTCCCTTTATATCATTCGATTTGCTCGAAATTCGGCATAGAGTACTGAATTAGGTCCAGAATGATGTGTGCCAAGTTTCGTGAAAATCGTTTAAGATTTAGATATAGCTTCCATATATATTTTCGTCCGATTTTAGGTAAATAGTGCACCAAAGCCGATGCGTGTTGAATTTCATGAAAATCGGTTCGGATTTAGATATTTCTCCCACATATATTTTCGTCCGACTTAATTAAATGGTATACCAAAGTCATTATATATCATTCTTTATCAAAGTTCTAAAATTTGGAAAGTTTTGGTGAAATCGGCTCAAATTTTGATAGAGCTACCATATATATTATCTCCCGATTTTTAATAAATGATGCACCAAGATCCTTAAATGTTTCTGATATGCATACTGAAATTAGTATAACATAACCTGGGACAAGTTCCGATGAAATAGTTTAGATTTTGATATAGCTTTTTTATTTCCGTCCGATTTTAAATTAAGTAACTAAATGTTTGCAACATATACTAATGTTGGAAAAATTTAGTATAGGTTGCAGAATGACATGTTTATGGATCCAATTTCATTTTACTTGTCCTTCAAAAATGCGACAACTCTTAGGATTCATCGGTTGAATATACCCAAAGTGGTGAAGGGTATCATATAGTCGGCCCCGTCCGACTTTACTACTTTCCTTACTGGTTTATAATTTAACATGGACAGACGGACGGACGGATACATCGACACAGAAAGTGATTCTATGCATATTCTCAAAGGAACTATGGGTCTATCTCGATTATTTTTGCCTGTTACAAACATATACACAAAGATATAATACCCTGTACCACAGGGTAGGCCCTTGATAAATCCACATCTCTTATAGAGATCCTAAAAAATATTTTTTTTAATAAATCCACGCTTTATAGCGATCCTAAAAAATATTTTTTTAATAAATCCACGCTTTATAGCGACCCAGAAAATATGTTTTTAATAAATCCACGCCTTATAGCGATCCTAAAAAATATTTTTTTAATAAATCCACGCCTTATAGAAAATCGCCTTATAGCGATTTTCAAAAATATTTTTTTAATAAATCCACGCCTTATAGAAAATCGCCTTATAGCGATTTTCAAAAATATTTTTTTAATAAATCCACGCCTTATAGCAACCCAAAAATATATTTTTTTAATAAATCCACGCCTTATAGCGATCCTAAAAAATATTTTTTTAATAAATCCAGCCTTATAGCGATCCTAAAAAATATTTTTTAATAAATCCACGCCTTGTATAAGCCCAGAAAAATATTTTTTAATAAATCCACAAATTATGTAGAAGTTTGTAGAGATAGTAAAAATATTTTTAAAAAATTCACGCCTTAAGAGGTTTCTGGAAAATATGTTTAGAAACCCCACATGTTATTGAGGTCCATTAAAAACACTTTTTTTAAACCCTTTAAAAAATATTTTTTAATTCTTGTCTTCTTCCCCCCTTTAGATGGCCACGACGAAGACGACGAATGGACAACGAATGCCCACAATCATGCCTTTGCCACAGCCGCTTTGGCCGAACAGAATGCCGTGATCACCTCATCGACCACCTATGATCACATTATACCCACCTATGCTGTGGTAGATAAGAAATCGCAGAGCCAACATTTACAACAACTGCAACAGCAGCAACAACATCAACAACAAGCCCAACAGATGTCAGTGCAACCACCCGCCCACCATGGACAATATTTGCAATACAACACGCTGATACCGACCAACAAAATGGGTGCATATGGCGCCCAACAGCAAGCAAGCGGTACAAAGGTAAGTCGAAATTCAAATTTTTCAAATTTCCACAAAACTCAATTTTGAGGGTTTATTTTAGTTTCCCCCCTAAAATTAAGCGGCTTAAATGTTGAAATCAAAATAAAAATCTACCCACAACAACTATTTTAGCACTTAAATTATTTTTTTGTTTTTAGTTTTTTGTGTATTTTGTCCATTAAGTGCCAGAATGTGTTCATTAAGCTATAAAAATTCCCAACTATCCGGCCATCCCTCAGGTGGTGAGATTTTGGGGTTTGATTGCAACTATTTCATACAATAACACGCACACACACACTCACCAAAATAGGACATTTTAGCCTCAAACCAAATTGTTGTTATTATGGCTAGAAATAATAACAAATACTACAACAAAGTGGCAAAAATAACACAAATACACACTCTCTCTCACACACACACATATTCACAAACAACAAATAAAACCACATAAACATTCAGGTTTATGTATGTAAATATATACAAAACTAAATAATATATGAGGTGACAAAACAGAGGCGTAGTAAAAATAATGGAGAGGGGGGGGACAAAATTAAAAATTGAAATTAAGTTGTCATCCAACACAAAGGCCCAACAGAACCTTAACACCCGACTTTGTCACTCCTTTCCCAAACACCGCCCCCCTTAACTTGCTTGTGGTTCCCTGTCGCTGATCCTGTTTCCCCCCACCAAACGTGTTAACCGAGATTGTTTATAATGACCGTTTGTTTGTGGCAATTTGAATGAATACCTCCATAAATAAAATTGTATTGTTATTGTTGTTGTTGTCGTACAACAAAATTTATATAGGTGAGCATGTGTAACATTTTTTTCTCCACCTCCATTATGGCCTCTAACCGGTCATTTAGTTGGTTAGTTGGACACTATTTTATAGAGTGGGCAGACTGGCCGTTATATACGATATGTTTTACAATGCAATTTAAATGTTTTTGTGTTTTAATTTAAAAACTACCACAAATAGTTTACGACGCTATCAGCAGTGAGATAAGAGTAACAAATAAATTTTTAAGGATAATGGGGTGTAACGGAAACAAAACTGTTTTTGTTTTTATAATTTAAAAATTAAATTTTCAAAGGTCTATTTTTTACATTGACAAATATTTTAAAAAAATTCACGCCTTCCAAAGGGGCTTTAAAACAAAAATACTTTATAAAAAATCCACGCCTTCTATGGATGCTTAAAATATACCCTCCATAAAACTTCAAATATATTTTTAAGCTAAAACCACGCCATATGTGAAGACCAAAAACCAGAATCCGTGTATAGAGCCTCAAACATATTTTTAAACCAATCTCGCATCAAATATATTTTTTAAACCAGTGAGCGGAGGAGTATAGTCGGACGGGGCCAACCATATGATACCCTACACAACTTCCACGAAAATCTAACTTTCTGTGCTACTACATTCTGAGCTTGGGCAATATTTTGCGATATTTGCGTCCTCTTGACCGTCTAGAGGTCAACAAATGTTACTAATATTCACTACAGATATTCTAATTACTTGTCCTTATTCCCTTCACCGTGGGTTGTGTTGTGATGTTCGGCTTTCAATTGTAGAGAAATCGACTCGAAAAAAAATTAAGTTTTCGGTCCACTACATTCCAATAATTATATCTGATTATCACCGAAAATTATAGGCGTTGTCCTTGACCATAACTGGAACCTCATGGAACATTTCAAAGCGATCACTGCTATATTTCCGCCCTCTAGTGTGATAATGGTTTACTAAATAATACCTGCAAATATTTAAGTGTAACTGCCACGTCCTAGTACATACGACAATATAATTACTATCAATTTAAAGGCCAACCACTCCTCTGGGATATTCTACCAACTTCTCGGTTCTGTGTCCATCGGGGGCAATTATATACGCCCTAGAATATAAATGTTGTAATTTTTCACACAACAATCAGGGTCCATTTGACCCGCTAAATATTGAGCGATCTTTATCAAAACACATATGCTTATTATTTGGCTCGATCCCCTTCGCCATATTTGCGGCCTCTGGAGCGCCCAGGAAATCAGACAAAAGTTAAGTATTTGGTCCATTTCATCCCCTAAATATTAACCGATCTTTTACAAAAACAATAGGGTTCTTCATTGGCCAGAACCCATCCTACATGAAAAATTTCGTGAAGATTGGTCCATAACTGTGACCTGTAGCGTGTTTGCAAATTATAATGGACATACGGACGGACACACATGTCTAGATCGACTCAGCTAGTTGAGATATGCCGATCGGTATACTTAAAGGTGGGGTCTAGGACCAAATTTCGCGGCGTTACAAACTTTTGGGGCTGCACAAAGCTATAATACCCTGACAACATAGTTGTGTAGGGTATAACCGGTGAGGGAAGTAGTAAAGTCGAACGGGGCCGACTATATGATACTCTTCACCACTTTGGCTATATTAAACAGATGAATTCTAACAGACGTCGTATTTTTGAGGGACCATTAACATGAAATTGGATCCACAAACATGTCATTCTGCAACCTATACTAAATTTTCGTGCAAAATTCTGTGCCAATTTTGTGTAAAATCGAATGATATATAGGGCCTTTGGTGCACCATTGACATTAAATCGGACGAAAATATATATGGGAGCTATACTTAAATCTGAACCGATTTTCAGGAAATTCAACACACATCATTCTAGACCTAATTTATTACGCTGTGTCAAATTTCGTGCAAATCGAAAGATACGTACGGACTTTGGTACACAATTTACCTTAAATCGGACGAAAATATATATGGGAGCTATCGAATTTGAATTCTGAACCGATTTTCAGGAAACTCAACACACATCATTCTAGACCGAAGTCATTACGCTGTGCCAAATTTCGTGCAAATCGAAAGATATATATTGACTTTGGTACACCATTTACCTTAAATCGGACGAAAATATATATGGAAGCTATAGCTAAATCTGAACCGATTTTCAGGAAACTCAACACACATCATCTTAGACTCAATTCAGCATGATATGCCAAATGTAGTGCAAATCGATGAATATATAGGGACTTTGGTGCACTATTTACCTTAAATCGGACGAAAATATGTATGAAAGCTATATCTAACTCTAAACCGATTTTAAGAAAACTTAACACACATCACTCTAGACCTAATTCATTACGCTGTGCTAAATTTCGTGCAAATCGAAAGATATATAGGGACTTTGGTACACCATTTACCTTAAATCGGACGAAAATATATATGGGAGCTATAGCTAAATCTGATCCGATTTCTCCCATTTTCAATAGGGTTCGTTCTAGGGCCACACAAATGAGTTGTACCAAATTTCATCCAATTCGGGTCATAAATGCCACCTGTACTTTGTTTACAATTTAACACCAACAGACGGATGGACGGACGGACATACATAAATCGACTCAGAAAGTGATTCTATGCATATTCTCAAAAGGAACCATGGGTCTACTTCGTTTCCTTTTGCCTGTTACAAACATATGCACAATGAGATAATACCCTGTACCACAGTGTGGTGAAGGGTATAAAAATTAATCTTTTTATAGAGCCTCAAACGTACTTTTAAATTAATTCTCGCATCCAAAATATTTTTTAAAAAACTCCAGAGCCTCAAAATTATTAAAAACGCCTCAACAGAAATGTTTGAAATAATCTAATTATTTTAATTTGATTTTAAATCTTTTATTCTCTTCCTATTTCCAGAAC
>NW_026873252.1:0-14467 GCF_032173495.1 Musca vetustissima
GTAAAACCTAATCATTTAGGTCTAGAATGATGTCTGCAAAGTTTCGTGAAAATCGGTCCAGATTTAGATATAGCTCCCATATATAGTTTCGTCCGATTTCATGTAAATGGTGCCCCAAAGTCCCTATATATCTTTCGATTTGCACGAAATTTGGCATAACGTATTGAATTGAGTCTAGAATGATGTCTGCCAATTTTCATGAAAATCGGTCCTGATTTAGATATATCTCCCATATATAGTTTCGTCCGATTTCATGTAAATGGTACCCCAAAGTCCCTATATATCTTTCGATTTGCACGAAATTTGGCATAACGTACTTAATTGAGCCTAGAAGGATGTCTGCCAAGTTTTATGAAAATTAGTTCAGATTTCTATATAGCTCCCACTTATAGTTTCGTCCGATTTCATGTAAATGGTGCCCCAAAGTCCCTATATATCTTTCGATTTGCACGAAATTTGGTACAGCCTAATCATTTAGGTCTAGAATGATGTATGTAAAGTTTCGTGAAAATCTGTCCAGATTAAGATATAGCTCCCATATATAGTTTCGTCCGATTTCATGTAAATGGTACCCCAAAGTCCCTATATATCTTTCGATTTGCACGAAATTTGGCATAACGTACTGAATTGAGCCTAGATTGATGTCTGCGTTGTTTCGTGAAAATCGGTCCACACTTAGATATAGCTCCCTTTTATTATAGATTGATTTTAAGTACTTGACACACCAAGGAACCAATAGGAACAAAACGTTCTGAAATTAGTATAACGTATCCTGTGACAAGTTTGTTTGAAATCGCTTAATATTTGGCCCGATTTCAAGTAAATTGGGCATCAAACTCCTCATGTTAGTCAGTTTGACATCAAATTTTGCACAACGTACAAAATTGAGCATAGAATTATGTAGTTTCGTTTTCTAGAAGTACAGACATAGCCCAACGGATGACCTATTTATATTTGTTTGAAGTCGATTTACATACTTTATGGATAGATCTACGTAGATTCACATTTAGATAAATATCACATATTTTATTTCATTCAAGTTCATGCTAATAGTCGTTTTTAATATACCCATAGTGGTGAAGGGTATCATATAGTCGGCCCCGTCCGACTTTACTACTTTCCTTACTGGTTTTACTTGATGTTGTTCTTGTTCTGCATGTTTATGGGGATTTTCGTGCCTTTGAGATGCAAATCTGTCCCTACCATAGCTCGTGTGTTAAGTTTTGAGTAAATCGGGTAAGATGTAGATTAAAGTTCGTTCAATGTCATCTCAATGTTCCTTCGAAAAGGCGACGTCTGTTAGGATACATATGTAGAATATCACCAAAGTGGTGAAGGGTATCATATAGTCGACCCAATGCCTAAACCAAGGCGTGGATTTTTTAGAAATATTTGTTGTTTGTGTGAAATTTTATAAGCAGTAATTTGTCAATTTCGAAATATATTTTTATTCCAGTATTTGTATATTCATTCATGCTTACCACATTTTGTCATTACCAATTTGTCCAGCTTACCTGTAATTTAGAAAAAAAAGAAAATATAAATTATTTATTAAATTACTGCCAAAGAAAACTACTTCTAAAGAATATAATAAAAAAGTTACACTTTTGTTTCTCTAAAATCTTTGTTATCATTATAAAAATCTATCCTATTCACTTGACAAAACAAAGAATCATTACAAAATGCAAAGCAAAATAAAGAAATATTTGTCAACCCAAAGGCAATTTGTTTCCTCAGTTGACTCTGCCCTTTCATCATCTGCACAACAAATAGCATCCTAAAAATATGCAATCATAAATAATATAAAGCAAAGAGAAAGCCTTAAAGACAACTTTCATTCTCATTTGTTTGTGTCTTGTGTTATTGTTGTAAACAATTCTTTTGTGGAGGAAAAAAGAAAACTTTCTTTTATTCCTTTTTTAGAAGGTCAGTCAGGCGTTAACGTTGACGAAAGAAGAAGTTCACATTTGCTGTTTATTCTTTTCTGTATTTTTGCATCTGAAAAGGATTGATGATCAGATATACAATTTTATTTTATTTTTCGGCAAAGCACTGGGAAACAAGTAATTTGTTTCGGGTTCACTTTTATTACGCATTTAATTGTATGAAATTGGTTGAAATAAAATATGTGATATTTATCTAAATGTGAATCTTCCTAGATCTATTCATAAAGTATGTAAATCGACTTCAAACAAATATAAACATTTCATCCGTTGGGCTATGTCTGTACTTCTAGAAAACGCAAATACGTAATTCTATGCTCAATTTTGTAAGTTGTGCAAAAATGTATGTCAATCTGACTACATGAGGAGTTTGATGCCCAATTTACTTGAAATCTGGCGAAAATATATATGGAAGCTCTATCCAAATATTAAGCGATTTCAAACAAACATGTCACAGGTTAGGTTATAGTAATTTCAGAACGTTTTGTTCCTATCAAGCTATTGGTTCCTTGGTGCGTCAATTACTTAAAATCAATCTATAATAAAATAGAGCTATATCTATATCTGGACCGATTTTCACGAAACAAGGCAGACATCACTCTAGGCTCAATTCAGTACGTTATGCCAAATTTCGTGCAAATCGAAAGATATATTGCGACTTTGGGGCACCATATATTGCGACTTTGGGCACCATGCCAAATTTCGTGCAAATCGAAGGATACGTTAAATACTTAAAATCAATCTATAATAAAAGGGAGCTATATCTATATGTGGACCGATTTTCACGAAAGAAGGCAGACATCACTCTAGGCTCAATTCAGTACGTTATGCCAAATTTCGTGCAAATCGAAAGATATATTGCGACTTTGGGGCACCATTTACATGAAATCGGACGAAACTATATATGGGAGCTATATAGAAATCTAGACCGATTTTCTCGAAACTTGGCAGACATCTCTCTAGGCTCATTTCAGTACGTTATGCCAAATTTCGTGCAAATCGAAGGATATATAGGGACTTTGGTCCACCATTTACATGAAATCGGACGAAACTATATATGGGAGCTATATCTAAATCTGGACCGATTTTCTCGAAACTTGGCAGACATCTCTCTAGGCTCATTTCAGTACGTTATGCCAAATTTCGTGCAAATCGAAGGATATATAGGGACTTTGGTCCACCATTTACATGAAATCGGACGAAACTATATATGGGAGCTATATAGAAATCTGGACCGATTTTCTCGAAACTTGGCAGACATCACTCTAGGCTTAATTCATTACGTTATGCCAAATTTCGTGCAAATCGAAAGATATATTGGGACTTTGGGGCACCATTTACATGAAATCGGACGAAACTATATATGGGAGCTATATAGAATTCTGGACCGATTTTCTCAAAACTTGGCAGACATCTCTCTAGGCTCATTTCAGTACGTTATGCCAAATTTCGTGCAAATCGAAGGATATATAGGGACTTTGGTGCACCATATACATGAAATCGGACGAAACTATATATGGGAGCTATATCTAAATCTGAACCGATTTTCTCGAAACTTGGCACACATCATTCTGGACCTAATTCAGTACTCTATGCAAAATTTCGTGCAAATCGAAGGATATAGAAGGACTTTGGTGCCCCATTTACCTTAAATCGGACGAACCTATATATGGGAGCTATATCTAAATCTGAACCGATTTTCTCGAAACTTGGCATACATCGTTCTGCACCTAATTCAGTACTCTATGCCAAATTTCATGCAAATTGAAAGATATAAAGGGACTTTGGTGCCCCATTTACCTTAAATCGGACGAAAATATATATGGGAGCTATATCTAAATCTGAACCGATTTTTATGAAATTTTACACACATCATTCTAGACCTAATTCATTACGCTGTGCCAAATTTCGATAGGGTTCGTCCTTGGGCCAAATAAGTGACTTGTGCCAAATTTCATCCAAATCGGATCATAAATGCGACCTGTACTTTGTTTACAATTTAACATCTACAGACGGACGGACAGACGGACAGACGGACGGACGGACGGACGGACGGACGGACATGCATAAATCGACTCAGAAAGTGATTCTATGCATATTCTCAAAAGGAACCATGTGTCTATCTCGTTTCCTTTTGCCTGTTACAAACATATGCACAAAGACATAATACCCTGTACCACAGTGTGGTGAAGGGTATAATAATTAGTATTTAAGGAGGCTTATGAAAATTGGGCAAAAATGTTGGATAACAAAAGGAGAATCCTCGCCAATATGTAGACTTTTAAAAAAATAACTTTAAAAAAATCCACGCCTACTTGTAGGCCACGAAAAAATAACTTTAAAAAAATCCACGCCTACTTGTAGGCCACGAAAAAATAACTTTAAAAAAATCCACGCCTACTTGTAGGCCATGGAAAAATATTTTTAAAAAATCCACGCCTAATTGTAGACCATGGAAAAATAAATTTTAAAAAATCCACGCCTAATTGTAGGCCATGAAAAAAAAACTTTTAAAAAATACACGCCTAATTGCAGGCCATGGAAAAATAATTTTTCAAAAATCCACGCCTAATTGTAGGCCATGGAAAAATGAGTTTTCAAAAATCCACGCCGATATGTAGGCTTCGAAAAATTAATTTTAAAAAATCCACGCCTAATTGTAGGCCATGGAGAAATAACTTTTAAAAAATCCACGCCTAATTGTAGGCCATGGAGAAATAACTTTTAAAAAATCCACGCCTAATTGTAGGCCATGTAAGCCATGGAAAATAACTTTTAAAAAATCTAAGCCTATATGTAGGCTTTAAAAAAATCTTTTAAAAAAAACACGCCTATATGTAGGCTTTGAAAAAAATCTTTTAAAAAATCCACGCCTATATGTAGGCTTTGAAAAAAATCTTTTAAAAAATCCACGCCTATACGTAGGCTTTGGAAAAATATTTTTGGAAATCCACGCCTATTTGTAGATATTGGGCACATATTTTTAAAAAAATCCTAGCATACTTATGGGACCTTGATCAAAGGTATTTTCCTTATTCTCTAGTCAATTGAATTTTGTGACATAATTGTTGAGTGACACATATTTTTAATTCTTTGTTGTTGTCGTTTGGAACGCTCTTGCCTCCAGGTGTGGGAGGGGAAACAATTTTATTTGTCTCCATATTACAAGGATTGGTCTCAGTTAAATGTGACAACCTGTTTAAGTATTGTGATAAATATCTTAAGATGAAGGAGCCTGAAAGTATACAGTGTTCCACATAACTAAATGCATTTGAAGGAGAAAACAAGTGCAACAGCAAAATACCAAGGGAAAAATTAAGGAGAAAATAAGGACGATAGTAGGGAAAAAATAACCTGAATTTTGAAGAACATATCTGAGAATGATTGATTTTGAGGTTGAAATGAATATAATTTTGAAAAAAAAAATACCAAGGACCCAAGGACAATAAAATCTTAAATCTCCGGACGAAGTTTGTTGGACTTCTAAGAGGAAAATAAACGTTGTCATCTCCTGGGCCCCTGCCTTACAAAGTTCTTCTTTTTCACAATAAACCAGTAAGGAAAGTAGTAAAGTCGGACGGGGCCGACTATATGATACCCTTCACCACTATGGGTATATTAAACAAGACTATTAAAAATTGATGAAATAAAATATGTGATATTTATCTAAATATGAATCTACCTAGATCTATCCATAAAGTATGTAAATCGACTTCAAACAAATATAAATAGGTCATCCGTTGGGCTATGTCTGTACTTCTAGAAAACGCAACTACGTAATTCTATGTTCAATTTTTTAAGTTGTGCAAACTTTGATGTCAATCTGACTAACATGAGGAGTTTGATGCCCAATTTACTTGAAATCGGGCGAAAATATGTATGGAAGCTCTATTCAAATATTAAGCAATTTCAAACAAACTTATCACAGGTTAGGTTATACTAATTTCAGAACGTTGTGTTCCTATCAGCTTATTGGATCCTTGCTGCGTCAATTACTTATAATCAATCTATAATAAAAGGGAGCTATATCTAAATCTGGACCGATTTTCAGTACGTTATGCCAAATTTCGTGCAAATCGAAAGATATATAGAGACTTTGGTGAACCATTTACATGAAATCGGACGAAACTATATATGGGAGCTATATAGAAATCTGGACCGGTTTTCTCGAAACTTGGCAGACATTCATTCTAGACTAAATTCAGTACGTTATGCCAAATTTCGTGCAAATCGAAAGATATATAGAGACTTTGGTGAATCATTTACATGAAATCGGACGAAACTATATATGGGAGCTATATAGAAATCTGGACCGATTTGCTCGAAACTTGGCAGACATCTTTCTAGGCTCAATTCAGTACGTTATGCCAAATTTCGTGCAAATCGGAAGATATATAGGGACTTTGCTGCACCATTTACATGAAATCGGACGAAACTATACATCGAGCTATATCTAAATGTAGACCGATTTTCTCGAAACTTGGCAGACATCACTCTAGGCTCATTTCAGTAAGTTATGCCAAATTTCGTGCAAATCGAAAGATATATAGGGACTTTGGTGCACCATTTACATGAAATCGGACGAAACTATATATGGGAGCTATATCTAAATCTTGACCGATTTTCACGAAACTTGGCAGACATCATTCTAGACTCAATTCAGTATGTTATGCCAAATTTCGTGCAAATCGAAAGATATATAGGGACTTTGGTGCACCATTTACATGAAATCGGACGAAACTATACATCGAGCTATATCTAAATGTAGACCGATTTTCTCGAAACTTGGCAGACATCACTCTAGGCTCATTTCAGTAAGTTATGCCAAATTTCGTGCAAATCGAAAGATATATAGGGACTTTGGTGCACCATTTACATGAAATCGGACGAAACTATATATGGGAGCTATATCTAAATCTTGACCGATTTTCACGAAACTTGGCAGACATCATTCTAGACTCAATTCAGTATGTTATGCCAAATTTCGTGCAAATCGAAGGATATATAGCGACTTTGGTGCACCATTTACATGAAATCGGACGAAACTATATATAGGAGCTATATATAAATCTGGACCGATTTTCTCGAAACTTGGCAGACATCATTCTAGGCTCAATTCAGTACGTTATGCCAAATTTCGTGCAAATCGAAAGATATATAGCGACTTTGGTGCATCATTTACATGAAATCGGACGAAACTATATATGGGAGCTATATAGAAATCTGGTCCGATTTTCTCGAAACTTGGCAGACATCTTTCTAGGCTCAATTCAGTTCGTTATGCCAAATTTCCTGCAAATCGAAAGATATATAGCGACTTTGGTGCACCATTTACTTGAAATCGGACGAAACTATATATGGGAGCTATATCTAAATCTGGACCGATTTTCACGAAATTTGGCACACATCATTCTAGACCTAAATGATTAGGCTGTACCAAATTTCGTGCAAATCCAAAGATATATAGGGACCGTTTACATTAAATCGGTTAAATATATATATGGGAGCTATATCTAAATCTGAACCGATTTTTCCCAATTTCAATAGGGTTCGTCCTTGGGCCAAATAAGTGACCTGTGCCAAATTTCATTCAAATCGGATCATAAATGCGACCTGTACTTTGTTTACAATTTAACATCTACAGACGGACGGACGGACGCACGGACGGACAGACGGACGGACGGACATGCATAAATCGACTCAGAAAGTGATTCTATGCATATTCTCAAAAGGAACCATGTGTCTATCTCGTTTCCTTTTGCCTGTTACAAACATATGCACAAAGACATAATACCCTGTACCACAGAGTGGTGAAGGGTATAAAAATATATGTTTTCTCTTCCATATTCCCTTAATGGCTATATCAGCAAGTACATGATTCATAACACCATTCCTCTCAACCTGATTTTGCTACAGACACGAAAAATATCTATCATTGAAATATTTATGATTACCAAAGGATTTAAGGATCTACGTATCCATAAAGGGACCAGGTGCTTATGTGAGCGAACCTTATATAAACAAACTAGCTTTGTTGTAAAAATCCAGAAAAAAGAAAAACCCGAACGTGATATAAGTGAGTACATGCTGTGTCGAGTGGATTTTCTTTATCATAATACGAAAGAGAGAAGTGGGATACACAGTGGGATTTTATAAAGTATTTTTCAGAATCTACAAATATGCGAGGATTTTTTGAAATTAATTTTATATTTATTTTTCTATTCTCTACTATTTTGCGTGGATTTTTTAAAATAAATTTCCAAAGCCTAACATTGGCCGTGGATTATTTAAAAGTTATTTTTTTTTAGATTTTAAATTAATTTTTTGGGCCAACAATTAGGCGTGGATTTTTTAAACAAATTTTTCATTGCCTATATTTAGGCGTAGATTTTTAAAAAATAATTTTTCATTGCCTATATTTAGGCGTAGATTTGTAAAAATTAATTTTTTCATTGCCTATATTTAGGCGTAGATTTTTAAAAATAAATTTTTCATGGCATATATTTAGGCGAAGATTTTTAAAATTAATTTTTCATTAATTTCAAATTAGATTTTTAAAATCAATTTTTTATTGTCTATATTTAGGGGTAGATTTTTAAAAATTAATTTTTCATTGCCTATGTTTAGGTGTAGATTTTAAAAATTCATTTTTCATTGCCTATATTTAGGCGTAGATTTTAAAAATTAATTTTTCATGTTTAGGCGTAGATTTTTAAAAATCAATTTTTTATTGTCTATATTTAGGGGTAGATTTTTAAAAATTAATTTTTCATTGCCTATATTTAGGCTTAGATTTTTAAAAATTAATTTTTCATTGCATATACTTAGGAGTAGATTTTTAAAAATTAATGTTTAAGCATAAAAATAGGCGTGAGCATGGATTTTTTAAAATTCACTTTTCGTGGACTACAAATTATTTTTTTAGAAAGATTTTTTATTTCTACTTCCACTGTACCCCCGTTATCCTTCGAATAAAAATTTATTTCCTCCAGCTTTGCTACTTTGTTACTTTGCTTTATATGTTGCAGCTTTTATTTACTACAAAATAAACTTCAATGCTGCGAAGATGTTGTAGTGGTAGTACATCATACCCTTTCTGTAAATTGCAATTCCCATTTTGTGTTCTTTCTGGAATAACATGTAGTGGGGAACAACAAAATCAATGGGTATTCCTTTTGGCATGGCTGCATCAAACACAAGAGCTCCACTCAGTGCCCACCTCTTTCGGAAAAATCAAACATTGTAAGTACACAATTTATATACAATCACGAATGATATATATTCTGTGGTGTTGTTGTTGGTTTTGTCTGAACCTGAAATAACCCGCACTGCAGTTGTTGATGGAATTTAATTATTAAAGTTTTTATCATTTTATTTTTTCTTTGAAAAAATATCTCATGAAGTTGTAAACGAACAAAGTGGAATTCTTTCAAAAATATCTCAGAATATACTTTAAAGCTTGTATAATTTGAAAATTAATTTTCCTCCTTCATTGAAAAATATCAAAAGGAAACCACATAATGTTCTCACAGATTTTATTCCGTTCATAAAAATTGAATTTAATTACTAAAGGAGAAAATTCCCAAAAAACAAAATAACCATTCCGGTCATGAAATCAAAGAAGAATATGTCAACGATAATCATCATGGTGTAATCAAAGGCCTTGCTGAAACAGGACATGACACGAATCACAACCTATGGAACACAAAAGATACAAAAATAAAACTATTCGAAGGAAATGTGACAGAGGATTACCATCAATTGTCAAAAATACTAATTCTTGTCTTACATTAAAAATCCTGACACTATTAGCAGTTATGGTGTCCAAGAAAGGAAATAAGACAAATATGATCATCCCTTTAAATTAACCACAAAAACATGATTGTGTGATGAAGAAAACCCCCACAAAACATAGTTTTTATACCCTTCACCACACTGTGGTACAGGGTATTATGTCTTTGTGCATATGTTTGTAACAGGCAAAAGGAAACGAGATAGACACATGCATAGAATCACTTTCTGAGTCGATTTACGCATGTCCGTCTGTCCGCCCGTCCATGTATTTTTTGAACAAAGTACAGGTCGCATTTATGATCCGATTTGGATGAAACTTGGCATAAGTCACTTATTTGGCCCAAGGACGAACCCTATTGAAATTGGGAAAAATCGGTTCAGATTTATATATAGCTCTCATATATATTTTCGTCCGATTTAATGTAAATGGTGCACCAAAGTCCTATTATATCTTTCGATTTGTACGAAATTTGGCAAAGCGTAATGAATTAGGCCTAGAATTTAAAACATCCGCGCCTACAAGTAGGACTTGAAAATTTAATTTTAAAAATCCACTCCTAGAGGTAGGCTTTGAAAAATTCATTTAAAATATTCCACGCCTGAAAGTAGTCTTTAAGGGTTTTTTTGTGATAATTCCATAGCTGTCCCAAAATTCAGCGCTTATTTATATGAATAAAATATAATTATATTAACTCTTAGGTTATTTAAAATATTTTTTATTCGCCTTTCTTTTGGGCCATTTTAAATATTATTTTTAGAAATCTCCTGCCATTATTTCATGAATATAAAAAATTAAATTATTTATTCCAATCACGTTTTACCAACCACTGGTCCTCAGTTTCCTCTAAAGCTGTTTAATGAAGTTGAACATAAAATAAAAAATAACTCACAGCTGGTCCCTAAGGGTTTGTCTTCCAAGAAAAATAAAAAAGAACACCATAAGTAGCTTTACAAGCCATTAAGATTAACAAATAGTCTCCAAGTATTAGCCTCCACCAAATTACTCCACAAAATTTATTTGAAGTTCATTTTAGGTCAGTTTTATTTTTTTTTTCTTTTTTTTCCCCCATATTCAGAACATCGTGCCATTTGTAAAACAAACCAACACAACGGTTATTTATTTGTCTATTGGTTTTTGAGTAAAATATTTTTATCTGCTGACAATTTTGATAGTTTTTTAGGCGTTAGAAGCATTTAAAGGCCTTAAAATGCCTTTTTAGACCACCGAAAATTAAAATGCGTTTTTTAGGCGTTAGAAGCGTTTAAAGGCCTTAAAATGCCTTTTTAGACCCGAAAATTAAAATGCGTTTTTTAGGCGTTAGAAGCGTTTTAAGGCCTTAAAATGCCTTTTTAGACCATCGAAAATTAAAATGCGTTTTTTAGGCGTTAGAAGCGTTTTAAGGGCTTAAAATGCCTTTTTAGACCATCGAAAATTAAAATGCGTTTTTTAGGCGTTAGAAGCGTTTAAAGGCCTTAAAATGCCTTTTTAGACCACCGAAAATTAAAATGCGTTTTTTAGGCGTTAGAAGCGTTTTAAGGCCTTAAAATGCCTTTTTAGACCATCGAAAATTAAAATGCGTTTTTTAGGCGTTAGAAGCGTTTTAAGGCCTTAAAATGCCTTTTTAGACCACCGAAAATTAAAATGCGTTTTTTAGGCGTTAGAAGCGTTTTAAGGGCTTAAAATGCCTTTTTAGACCATCGAAAATTAAAATGCGTTTTTTAGGCGTTAGAAGCGTTTTAAGGGCTTAAAATGCCTTTTTAGACCACCGAAAATTAAAATGCGTTTTTTAGGCGTTAGAAGCGTTTAAAGGCCTTAAAATGCCTTTTTAGACCACCGAAAATTAAAATGCGTTTTTTAGGCGTTAGAAGCGTTTTAAGGGCTTAAAATGCCTTTTTAGACCATCGAAAATTAAAATGCGTTTTTTAGGCGTTAGAAGCGTTTAAAGGCCTTAAAATGCCTTTTTAGACCATCGAAAATTAAAATGCGTTTTTTAGGCGTTAGAAGCGTTTAAAGGCCTTAAAATGCCTTTTTAGACCACCGAAAATTAAAATGCGTTTTTTAGGCGTTAGAAGCGTTTAAAGGCCTTAAAATGCCTTTTTAGACCACCGAAAATTAAAATGCGTTTTTTAGGCGTTAGAAGCGTTTTAAGGCCTTAAAATGCCTTTTTAGACCACCGAAAATTAAAATGCGTTTTTTAGGCGTTAGAAGCGTTTAAAGGCCTTAAAATGCCTTTTTAGACCACCGAAAATTAAAATGCGTTTTTTAGGCGTTAGAAGCGTTTAAAGGCCTTAAAATGCCTTTTTAGACCACCGAAAATTAAAATGCGTTTTTTAGGCGTTAGAAGCGTTTTAAGGGCTTAAAATGCCTTTTTAGACCACCGAAAATTAAAATGCGTTTTTTAGGCGTTAGAAGCGTTTAAAGGCCTTAAAATGCCTTTTTAGACCACCGAAAATTAAAATGCGTTTTTTAGGCGTTAGAAGCGTTTTAAGGGCTTAAAATGCCTTTTTAGACCATCGAAAATTAAAATGCGTTTTTTAGGCGTTAGAAGCGTTTTAAGGGCTTAAAATGCCTTTTTAGACCATCGAAAATTAAAATGCGTTTTTTAGGCGTTAGAAGCGTTTAAAGGCCTTAAAATGCCTTTTTAGACCATCGAAAATTAAAATGCGTTTTTTAGGCGTTAGAAGCGTTTTAAGGGCTTAAAATGCCTTTTTAGACCATCGAAAATTAAAATGCGTTTTGTGTTTTTTAGGCGTTAGAAGCGTTTTAAGGGCTTAAAATGCCTTTTTAGACCATCGAAAATTAAAATGCGTTTTTTAGGCGTTAGAAGCGTTTAAAGGCCTTAAAATGCCTTTTTAGACCACCGAAAATTAAAATGCGTTTTTTAGGCGTTAGAAGCGTTTAAAGGCCTTAAAATGCCTTTTTAGACCACCGAAAATTAAAATGCGTTTTTTAGGCGTTAGAAGCGTTTTAAGGGCTTAAAATGCCTTTTTAGACCATCGAAAATTAAAATGCGTTTTTTAGGCGTTTTTAGACCATCGAAAATTAAAATGCGTTTTTTAGGCGTTAGAAGCGTTTAAAGGCCTTAAAATGCCTTTTTAGACCATCGAAAATTAAAATGCGTTTTTTAGGCGTTAGAAGCGTTTAAAGGCCTTAAAATGCCACAGAAAATTAAAAAGCTTTTTTTAGGCGTTAGAAGCGTTTTAAGGGCTTAAAATGCCTTTTTAGACCATCGAAAATTAAAATGCGTTTTTTAGGCGTTAGAAGCGTTTAAAGGCCTTAAAATGCCTTTTTAGACCACCGAAAATTAAAATGCGTTTTTTAGGCGTTAGAAGCGTTTTAAGGGCTTAAAATGCCTTTTTAGACCATCGAAAATTAAAATGCGTTTTTTAGGCGTTAGAAGCGTTTAAAGGCCTTAAAATGCCTTTTTAGACCATCGAAAATTAAAATGCGTTTTTTAGGCGTTAGAAGCGTTTAAAGGCCTTAAAATGCCTTTTTAGACCATCGAAAATTAAAATGCGTTTTTTAGGCGTTAGAAGCGTTTAAAGGCCTTAAAATGCCTTTTTAGACCACCGAAAATTAAAATGCGTTTTTTAGGCGTTAGAAGCGTTTTAAGGGCTTAAAATGCCTTTTTAGACCATCGAAAATTAAAATGCGTTTTTTAGGCGTTAGAAGCGTTTAAAGGCCTTAAAATGCCTTTTTAGACCATCGAAAATTAAAATGCGTTTTTTAGGCGTTAGAAGCGTTTAAAGGCCTTAAAATGCCTTTTTAGATGCCCACCGAAAATTAAAATGCGTTTTTTAGGCGTTAGAAGCGTTTTAAGGGCTTAAAATGCCTTTTTAGACCATCGAAAATTAAAATGCGTTTTTTAGGCGTTAGAAGCGTTTAAGGCCTTAAAATGCCTTTTTAGACCATCGAAAATTAAAATGCGTTTTTTAGGCGTTAGAAGCGTTTAAAGGCCTTAAAATGCCTTTTTAGACCAGCGAAAATTAAAATGCGTTTTTTAGGCGTTAGAAGCGTTTTAAGGGCTTAAAATGCCTTTTTAGACCATCGAAAATTAAAATGCCTTTTTAGACCATCGAAAATTAAAATGCGTTTTTAGGCGTTAGAAGCGTTTAAAGGCCTTAAAATGCCTTTTTAGACCATCGAAAATTAAAATGCGTTTTTTAGGCGTTAGAAGCGTTTAAAGGCCTTAAAATGCCTTTTTAGACCATCGAAAATTAAAATGCGTTTTTTAGGCGTTAGAAGCGTTTTAAGGGCTTAAAATGCCTTTTTAGACCATCGAAAATTAAAATGCGTTTTTTAGGCGTTAGAAGCGTTTAAAGGCCTTAAAATGCCTTTTTAGACCACCGAAAATTAAAATGCGTTTTTTAGGCGTTAGAAGCGTTTTAAGGGCTTAAAATGCCTTTTTAGACCATCGAAAATTAAAATGCGTTTTTTAGGCGTTAGAAGCGTTTAAAGGCCTTAAAATGCCTTTTTAGACCATCGAAAATTAAAATGCGTTTTTTAGGCGTTAGAAGCGTTTAAAGGCCTTAAAATGCCTTTTTAGACCATCGAAAATTAAAATGCGTTTTTTAGGCGTTAGAAGCGTTTTAAGGGCTTAAAATGCCTTTTTAGACCATCGAAAATTAAAATGCGTTTTTTAGGCGTTAGAAGCGTTTAAAGGCCTTAAAATGCCTTTTTAGACCACCGAAAATTAAAATGCGTTTTTTAGGCGTTAGAAGCGTTTTAA